>NW_026893764.1:300000-426466 GCF_032452875.1 Bos javanicus
GCAGGCCCTGATCACGTGACTGAGCATGCACTGTTCACGTGGCTGATCATACACTGATCACGCGATGATCATGCACTGATCACTTGGATATCATGCACTGATCACGTGACTGATCATACACTGTTCACGTGTCTGACCATGCACTGATCACGTGGCTGATCATACACTGCTCACGTAACTGATCATGCACTGATCACGTGGCTATCATGCACTGATCACGTGGCTGAACATGCACTGTTCACGTGGCTGATCACACACCTGTCACGTGACATATCATGCACTGATCACGTGGCACTCATGCACTGATCACGTGGCTGATCATACTCTGCTCACGTAACTCATCATGCACACATCACGTGGCTATCATGCACTGCTCACGTGGCTGATCATGGAATGATCACGTAGCTATCATATACTGGTCACGTGACTGATCATGCACAGATCACGTAAATGATCATGCACTGTTCACGTGACTGATCATGTACTGATCACGTGACTGATCATGCACTGATCACGTGGCTATCATGCACTGATCACGTGGCTGATCATGCAATGATCACGTAGCAACCATGTACTGGTCACGTGACTGATCATGCACTGATCACGTAATTGATCCTGCACTGATCACTTGGCTCATCATGCACTGATCACGTGGCTGATCACACATGTATCACGTGACTGATCATGCACTGATCACGTGGCTCTCATGCACTGATCACGTGGCTACCATGCACTGATCACGTGGATATCATGCACTGATCACGTGGCTGATCACACACGATCACGTGACTGATCATGCACTGATCACGTGGCTGATCATGCACTGATCACGCAGCTATCATGCACTGGTCACGTGACTGATCATGCACTGATCACATAACTGATCATGCACTGATCACGTGGCTTATCATGCACTGATCATGTGACTGATCATGCACTGATCATGTTTGGTGTCATACACTGATCATGTGCCTCTGGAGGCAATGAAAATCGAGCTGAGTAGGCACGAATCAGTCAGCAGGCTATAATCATGGAACTCAGCTCTGAGAAATCATGCTGCTCAGCTGGCAATAATCAAGCAGATGAGCAGGCAGGAATTACGCAGCACAGGTGGCAATTGTCAAGCAGATGACAGGCAGGAATCGTGCAGCTCAGCTGGCAATTGTCAAGCAGATGAGCAGACACTAATCACGCAGCTCAGCAGGCCCTGATCACGTGACTGAGCATGCACTGTTCACGTGGCTGATCACACACTGATCACGTGACTGATCATGCACTGATCACGTGACTGATCATGCACTGATCACGTGGCTATCATGCACTGATCACGTGGCTGATCATACACTGATCACGGGACTGATCATGCACTGATCACGTGGCTATCATGCACTGATCACGTGGCTATCATGCACTGATCACGTGGCTGATCATGCACTGATCACGTGGCTACCATGTACTGATCACGTGACTGATCATGCACTGATCACGTAACTGATCATGCACTGATCACGTGGCTGATCATGCACTGATCACGTGGCTGATCACACTGATCACGTGACTGATCATGCACTGATCACGTGACTGATCATGCACTGATCACGTGGCTATCATGCACTGATCACGTGGCTATCATGCACTGATCACGTGGCTGATCACACACTGATCACGTGACTGATCATGCACTGATCACGTGGCTGATCATGCACTGATCACGTGGCTGATCATGCACTGATCACGTGCTGATCATGCACTGATCACGTGGCTGATCATGCACTGATCACGTGGCTGATCATGCACTGATCACGCAGCTATCATGCACTGATCACGTGACTGATCATGCACTGATCACGTGACTGATCATGCACTGATCACGTGGCTATCATGCACTGATCATGTGACTGATCATGCACTGATCATGTTTGGTGTCATACACTGATCATGTGCCTCTGGAGGCAATGAACAAAGAGCTGAGTAGGCACGAAACAGTCAGCAGGCAATAATCATGGAACTCAGCTGTGAGGAATCATGCTGCTCAGCTGGCAATAATCAAGCAGATGAGCAGGCAGGAATTACGCAGCACAGGTGGCAATTGTCAAGCAGATGACAGGCAGGAATCGTGCAGCTCAGCTGGCAATTGTCAAGCAGATGAGCAGACAGTAATCACGCAGCTCAGCAGGCCCTGATCACGTGACTGAGCATGCACTGTTCACGTGGCTGATCACACACTGATCACGTGAATGATCATGCACTGATCACGTGGCTATCATGCACTGATCACGTGGCTGATCATACACTGATTCACGTGATCATGCACTGATCACGTGGCTGATCATGCACTGATCACGTGGCTGATCATGCACTGATCACGTGACTGATCATGCACTGATCACGTGGCTATCATGCACTGATCACGTGGCTGATCATGCACTGATCACGTGACTGATCATGCACTGATCACGGGCTATCATGCACTGATCACGTGACTGATCATGCACTGATCACGTGGCTGATCATGCACTGATCACGTGACTGATCATGCACTGATCACGTGGCTGATCATGCACTGATCACGTGGCTGATCATGCACTGATCACGTGACTGATCATGCACTGATCACGTGGCTATCATGCACTGATCACGTGGCTGATCATGCACTGATCACGTGACTGATCATGCACTGATCACGTGGCTGATCATGCACTGATCACGTGACTGATCATGCACTGATCACGTGGCTGATCATGCACTGATCACGTGGCTGATCATGCACTGATCACGTGACTGATCATGCACTGATCACGTGGCTATCATGCACTGATCACGTGGCTGATCATGCACTGATCACGTGGCTGATCATGCACTGATCACGTGGCTGATCATGCACTGATCACGTGACTGATCATGCACTGATCACGTGGCTATCATGCACTGCTCACGTGGCTGATCATGCATGATCACGCAGCTACCATGTACTGGTCACATGACTGATCATGCACTGATCACGTGACTGATCATGCACTGATCACGTGGCTATCATGCACTACTCACGTGGCTGATCATGCAATGATCATGTAGCTACCATGTCACGTGATGTCATGTACAGGTCACGTGAATGATCATACACCCATCAGGTGACTGATCATGCACTGATCACGTGGCTATCATGCACTGATCACGAGACTGATCATGCACTGATCACGTCTATATCATGCACTGATCACATGACTGCCCATGCACTGATCACGTGGATGATCATACACTAATCATGTGACAGATCATGCACTGATCACGTGGCTGATCATGCACTGATACCGTGACTGAGCATGGACTGATCACATGACTATCATGTAGTGATCACGTGACTTAATGGCGCTGATCATGTGACTGATCATGCGCTGATCATGTTTGCTATCATACACTGATCATGTGCCTCTGGAGGCAATAAACAAAGAGCTGAGTAGGCACGAATCAAACAGTCAGCAGGCAATAATCATGGAACTCAGCTGTGAGGAATCATGCTGCTCAGCTGGCAATAATCAAGCAGCTGAGCAGGCAGGAATTACGCAGCACAGCTGGCAATTGTCAAGCAGATGACAGGCAGGAATCGTGCAGCTCAGCTGGCAATTGTCAAGCAGATGAGCAGACAGTAATCACGCAGCTCAGCAGGCCCAGATCACGTGACTGAGCATGCACTGTTCACGTGGCTGATCATACACTGATCACGTGATTGATCATGCACTGATCACTTGGATATCATGCACTGATCACGTGGCTGATCATACACTGTTCACGTGTCTGACCATGCACTGATCACGTGGCTGATCATACACTGCTCACGTAACTGATCATGCACTGATCACGTGGCTATCATGCACTGATCACGTGGCTGAACATGCACTGTTCACGTGGCTGATCACACACCTGTCACGTGACATATCATGCACTGATCACGTGGCACTCATGCACTGATCACGTGGCTGATCATACTCTGCTCACGTAACTCATCATGCACACATCACGTGGCTATCATGCACTGCTCACGTGGCTGATCATGGAATGATCACGTAGCTACCATATACTGGTCACGTGACTGATCATGCACAGATCACGTAAATGATCATGCACTGTTCACGTGACTGATCATGCACTGATCACGTGACTGATCATGCACTGATCACGTGGCTGATCATGCACTGATCACGTGGCTGATCATGCACTGATCACGTGGCTATCATGCACTGATCACGTGGCTGATCATGCACTGATCACGTAGCTACCATGCACTGATCACGTGACTGATCATGCACTGATCACGTGGCTGATCATGCACTGATCACGTGGCTGATCATGCACTGATCACGTGACTGATCATGCACTGATCACGTGACTGATCATGCACTGATCACGTGGCTATCATGCACTGATCACGTGGCTGATCATACTGATCACGTGGCTGATCATGCACTGATCACGTGGCTGATCATGCACTGATCACGTGACTGATCATGCACTGATCACGTGGCTATCATGCACTGATCACGTGGCTATCATGCACTGATCACGTGGCTGATCATGCAATGATCACGTAGCTACCATGCACTGATCACGTGACTGATCATGCACTGATCACGTGACTGATCATGCACTGATCACGTGACTGATCATGCACTGATCACGTGACTGATCATGCACTGATCACGTGGCTATCATGCACTGATCACGTGGCTGATCATGCACTGATCACGTGACTGATCATGCACTGATCACGTGGCTGATCATGCACTGATCACGTGACTGATCATGCACTGATCACGTGGCTGATCATGCACTGATCACGTGGCTGATCATGCACTGATCACGTGACTGATCATGCACTGATCACGTGGCATCATGCACTGATCACGTGGCTGATCATACACTGATCACGTGACTGATCATGCACTGATCACGTGGCTATCATGCACTGATCACGTGGCTGATCATGCAATGATCACGTAGCTACCATGCACTGGTCACATGACTGATCATGCACTGATCACGTGAATGATCATGCACTGATCAGTGACTGATCATGCACTGATCACGTGACTGATCATGCACTGATCACGTGACTGATCATGCACTGATCACGTGGCTGATCATGCACTGATCACGTGGCTATCATGCACTGATCACGTGGCTGATCATGCACTGATCACGTAGCTATCATGCACTGATCACGTGGCTGATCATGCACTGATCACGTGATTGATCATGCACTGATCACGTGACTGATCATGCACTGATCACGTGGCTGATCACACACTGATCACGTGACTGATCATGCACTGATCACGTGGCTATCATGCACTGATCACGTGGCTATCATGCACTGATCACGTGGATATCATGCACTGATCACGTGGCTGATCACACATGATCACGTGACTGATCATGCACTGATCACGTGGCTGATCATGCACTGATCACGTGGCTATCATGCACTGATCACGTGGCTGATCATGCACTGATCACGTGCTACCATGCTGATCACGTGACTGATCATGCACTGATCACGTAATTGATCATGCACTGATCACGTGGCTGATCATGCACTGATCACGTGGCTGATCATGCACTGATCACGTGACTGATCATGCACTGATCACGTGACTGATCATGCACTGATCACGTGGCTATCATGCACTGATCACGTGGCTGATCATACACTGATCACGTGCCTGATCATGCACTGATCACGTGGCTGATCATGCACTGATCACGTGACTGATCATGCACTGATCACGTGTCTGATCATGCACTGATCACGTGGCTATCATGCACTGCTCACGTGGCTGATCATGCATGATCACGCAGCTACCATGTACTGGTCACATGACTGATCATGCACTGATCACGTGACTGATCATGCAGTGATCACGTGGCTATCATGCACTACTCACGTGGCTGATCATGCAATGATCATGTAGCTACCATGTACAGGTCACGTGAATGATCATACACCCATCAGGTGACTGATCATGCACTGATCACGTGGCTATCATGCACTGATCACGAGACTGATCATGCACTGATCACGTCTATATCATGCACTGATCACATGACTGCCCATGCACTGATCACGTGGATGATCATACACTAATCATGTGACAGATCATGCACTGATCACGTGGCTGATCATGCACTGATACCGTGACTGAGCATGGACTGATCACATGACTATCATGTAGTGATCACGTGACTTAATGGCGCTGATCATGTGACTGATCATGCGCTGATCATGTTTGCTATCATACACTGATCATGTGCCTCTGGAGGCAATAAACAAAGAGCTGAGTAGGCACGAATCAAACAGTCAGCAGGCAATAATCATGGAACTCAGCTGTGAGGAATCATGCTGCTCAGCTGGCAATAATCAAGCAGCTGAGCAGGCAGGAATTACGCAGCACAGCTGGCAATTGTCAAGCAGATGACAGGCAGGAATCGTGCAGCTCAGCTGGCAATTGTCAAGCAGATGAGCAGACAGTAATCACGCAGCTCAGCAGGCCCAGATCACGTGACTGAGCATGCACTGTTCACGTGGCTGATCATACACTGATCACGTGATTGATCATGCACTGATCACTTGGATATCATGCACTGATCACGTGGCTGATCATACACTGTTCACGTGTCTGACCATGCACTGATCACGTGGCTGATCATACACTGATCACGTAACTGATCATGCACTGATCACGTGGCTATCATGCACTGATCACGTGGCTGATCATGCACTGATCACGTGGCTGATCATGCACTGATCACGTGGCTGATCATGCACTGATCACGTGACTGATCATGCACTGATCACGTGGCTATCATGCACTGCTCACGTGGCTGATCATGCATGATCACGTAGCTATCATGCACTGATCACGTGACTGATCATGCACTGATCACGTAATTGATCATGCACTGATCACGTGGCTGATCATGCACTGATCACGTGACTGATCATGCACTGATCATGTTTGGTGTCATACACTGATCATGTGCATCTGGAGGCAATGAACAAAGAGCTGAGTAGGCAGGAATCAGTCAGCAGGCTATAATCATGGAACTCAGCTCTGAGAAATCATGCTGCTCAGCTGGCAATAATCAAGTAGATGAGCAGGCAGGAATTATGCAGCACAGCTGGCAATTGTCAAGCAGATGACAGGCAGGAATCGTGCAGCTCAGCTGGCAATTGTCAAGCAGATGAGCAGACAGTAATCACGCAGCTCAGCAGGCCCTGATCACGTGACTGATCATGCACTGATCACGTGGCTGATCACACACTGATCACGTGACTGATCATGCACTGATCACGTGGCTATCATGCACTGATCACGTGACTGATCATGCACTGATCACGTAATCGTATGCACTGATCACGTGGCTGATCATGCACTGATCACGTGGCTGATCATGCACTGATCACGTGACTGATCATGCACTGATCACGTGGCTATCATGCACTGATCACGTGGCTGATCATGCACTGATCACGTGACTGATCATGCACTGATCACGTGCTATCATGCACTGATACATGACTGATCATGCACTGATCACGTGGATGATCATGCACTGATCACGTGACTGATCATGCACTGATCACGTGACTGATCATGCACTGATCACGTGGCTGATCATGCACTGATCACGTGGCTGATCATGCACTGATCACGTAGCTATCATGCACTGATCACGTGACTGATCATGCACTGATCACGTGACTGATCATGCACTGATCACGTGGCTATCATGCACTGATCACGTGACTGATCATGCACTGATCACGTGGCTATCATGCACTGATCACGTGGCTATCATGCACTGATCACGTGGCTGATCATGCACTGATCACGTAGCTATCATGCACTGATCACGTGACTGATCATGCACTGATCACGTGACTGATCATGCACTGATCACGTGACTGATCATGCACTGATCACGTGGATATCATGCACTGATCACGTGGCTGATCATGCACTGATCACGTGTCTGATCATGCACTGATCACGTGGCTGATCATGCACTGATCACGTGACTGATCATGCACTGATCACGTGGCTATCATGCACTGATCACGTGGCTGATCATGCACTGATCACGTGGCTGATCACACTGTCACGTGACTGATCATGCACTGATCACGTGGCATCATGCACTGATCACGTGGCTGATCATACACTGATCACGTAACTGATCATGCACTGATCACGTGGCTATCATGCACTGATCACGTGGCTGATCATGCAATGATCACGTAGCTACCATATACTGGTCACGTGACTGATCATGCACTGATCACGTAAATGATCATGCACTGATCACGTGACTGATCATGCACTGATCACGTGACTGATCATGCACTGATCACGTGGCTATCATGCACTGCTCACGTGGCTGATCATGCAATGATCACGTAGCAACCATGTACTGGTCACGTGACTGATCATGCACTGATCACGTAATTGATCATGCACTGATCACGTGACTGATCATGCACTGATCACGTGGCTGATCACACACTGATCACGTGACTGATCATGCACTGATCACGTGGCTATCATGCACTGATCACGTGGCTGATCATGCACTCACATGACTGATCATGCACTGATCACGTGACTGATCATGCACTGATCACGTGGCTATCATGCACTGATCACGTGGCTGATCATGCACTGATCACGTAGCTACCATGCACTGATCACGTGACTGATCATGCACTGATCACGTGACTGATCATGCACTGATCACGTGGCTGATCATGCACTGATCACGTGACTGATCATGCACTGATCACGTGGCTATCATGCACTGATCACGTGGCTGATCATGCACTGATCACGTAGCTATCATGCACTGATCACGTGACTGATCATGCACTGATCACGTAATTGATCATGCACTGATCACGTGGCTGATCATGCACTGATCACGTGACTGATCATGCACTGATCACGTGGCTGATCATGCACTGATCACGTGGCTATCATGCACTGATCACGTGGCTGATCATGCACTGATCACGTAGCTACCATGTACTGGTCACGTGACTGATCATGCACTGATCACGTGACTGATCATGCACTGATCACGTGGCTATCATGCACTGATCACGTGGCTGATCATGCACTGATCACGTGACTGATCATGCACTGATCACGTGACTGATCATGCACTGATCACGTAGCTATCATGCACTGATCACGTGGCTGATCATGCACTGATCACGTGGCTGATCATGCACTGATCACGTGGCTATCATGCACTGATCACGTGGCTGATCATGCACTGATACCGTGACTGAGCATGGACTGATCACATGACTATCATGTAGTGATCACGTGACTTAATGGCGCTGATCATGTGACTGATCATGCGCTGATCATGTTTGCTATCATACACTGATCATGTGCCTCTGGAGGCAATAAACAAAGAGCTGAGTAGGCACGAATCAAACAGTCAGCAGGCAATAATCATGGAACTCAGCTGTGAGGAATCATGCTGCTCAGCTGGCAATAATCAAGCAGCTGAGCAGGCAGGAATTACGCAGCACAGCTGGCAATTGTCAAGCAGATGACAGGCAGGAATCATGCAGCTCAGCTGGCAATTGTCAAGCAGATGAGCAGACAGTAATCACGCAGCTCAGCAGGCCCTGATCACGTGACTGAGCATGCACTGTTCACGTGGCTGATCATACACTGATCACGTGATTGATCATGCACTGATCACTTGGATATCATGCACTGATCACGTGGCTGATCATACACTGTTCACGTGTCTGATCATGCACTGATCACGTGGCTGATCATACACTGCTCACGTAACTGATCATGCACTGATCACGTGGCTATCATGCACTGATCACGTGGCTGATCATGCACTGATCACGTGGCTATCATGCACTGATCACGTGACTGATCATGCACTGATCACGTGACTGATCATGCACTGATCACGTGGCTGATCATGCACTGATCACGTGACTGATCATGCACTGATCACGTGACTGATCATGCACTGATCACGTGGCTTCATGCACTGATCACGTGGCTGATCATGCACTGATCACGTGACTGATCATGCACTGATCACGTGGCTGATCATGCACTGATCATGTGACTGATCATGCACTGATCATGTTTGGTGTCATACACTGATCATGTGCATCTGGAGGCAATGAACAAAGAGCTGAGTAGGCACGAATCAGTCAGCAGGCTATAATCATGGAACTCAGCTCTGAGAAATCATGCTGCTCAGCTGGCAATAATCAAGTAGCTGAGCAGGCAGGAATTATGCAGCACAGCTGGCAATTGTCAAGCAGATGACAGACAGGAATCGTGCAGCTCAGCTGGCAATTGTCAAGCAGATGAGCAGACAGTAATCACGCAGCTCAGCAGGCACTGATCACGTGACTGATCATGCACTGATCACGTGGCTGATCACACACTGATCACGTGACTGATCATGCACTGATCACGTGGCTATCATGCACTGATCACGTGACTGATCATGCACTGATCACGTAATCGTATGCACTGATCACGTGGCTATCATGCACTGATCACGTGGCTGATCATGCACTGATCACGTGACTGATCATGCACTGATCACGTGGCTATCATGCACTGATCACGTGGCTGATCATGCACTGATCACGTGACTGATCATGCACTGATCACGTGCTATCATGCACTGATACATGACTGATCATGCACTGATCACGTGGATGATCATGCACTGATCACGTGACTGATCATGCACTGATCACGTGACTGATCATGCACTGATCACGTGGCTGATCATGCACTGATCACGTGGCTGATCATGCACTGATCACGTAGCTATCATGCACTGATCACGTGACTGATCATGCACTGATCACGTGACTGATCATGCACTGATCACGTGGCTATCATGCACTGATCACGTGACTGATCATGCACTGATCACGTGGCTATCATGCACTGATCACGTGGCTATCATGCACTGATCACGTGGCTGATCATGCACTGATCACGTGCTATCATGCACTGATCACGTGACTGATCATGCACTGATCACGTGACTGATCATGCACTGATCACGTGACTGATCATGCACTGATCACGTGGATATCATGCACTGATCACGTGGCTGATCATGCACTGATCACGTGTCTGATCATGCACTGATCACGTGGCTGATCATACACTGATCACGTAACTGATCATGCACTGATCACGTGGCTATCATGCACTGATCACGTGGCTGATCATGCACTGATCACGTGGCTGATCACACACTGTCACGTGACTGATCATGCACTGATCACGTGGCATCATGCACTGATCACGTGGCTGATCATACACTGCTCACGTAACTGATCATGCACTGATCACGTGGCTATCATGCACTGCTCACGTGGCTGATCATGCAATGATCACGTAGCTACCATATACTGGTCACGTGACTGATCATGCACTGATCACGTAAATGATCATGCACTGATCACGTGACTGATCATGCACTGATCACGTGACTGATCATGCACTGATCACGTGGCTATCATGCACTGCTCACGTGGCTGATCATGCAATGATCACGTAGCAACCATGTACTGGTCACGTGACTGATCATGCACTGATCACGTAATTGATCATGCACTGATCACGTGACTGATCATGCACTGATCACGTGGCTGATCATGCACGTATCACGTGACTGATCATGCACTGATCACGTGGCTATCATGCACTGATCACGTGGCTGATCATGCACTGATCACGTGACTGATCATGCACTGATCACGTGACTGATCATGCACTGATCACGTGGCTATCATGCACTGATCACGTGGCTGATCATGCACTGATCACGTAGCTACCATGCACTGATCACGTGACTGATCATGCACTGATCACGTAACTGATCATGCACTGATCACGTGACTGATCATGCACTGATCACGTGACTGATCATGCACTGATCACGTGGCTATCATGCACTGATCACGTGGCTGATCATGCACTGATCACGTAGCTATCATGTACTGATCACGTGACTGATCATGCACTGATCACGTAATTGATCATGCACTGATCACGTGGCTGATCATGCACTGATCACGTGACTGATCATGCACTGATCACGTGGCTGATCATGCACTGATCACGTGGCTATCATGCACTGATCACGTGGCTGATCATGCACTGATCACGTAGCTACCATGTACTGGTCACGTGACTGATCATGCACTGATCACGTGACTGATCATGCACTGATCACGTGGCTATCATGCACTGATCACGTGGCTGATCATGCACTGATCACGTGACTGATCATGCACTGATCACGTGACTGATCATGCACTGATCACGTAGCTATCATGCACTGATCACGTGGCTGATCATGCACTGATCACGTGGCTGATCATGCACTGATCACGTGGCTATCATGCACTGATCACGTGGCTGATCATGCACTGATACCGTGACTGAGCATGGACTGATCACATGACTATCATGTAGTGATCACGTGACTTAATGGCGCTGATCATGTGACTGATCATGCGCTGATCATGTTTGCTATCATACACTGATCATGTGCCTCTGGAGGCAATAAACAAAGAGCTGAGTAGGCACGAATCAAACAGTCAGCAGGCAATAATCATGGAACTCAGCTGTGAGGAATCATGCTGCTCAGCTGGCAATAATCAAGCAGCTGAGCAGGCAGGAATTACGCAGCACAGCTGGCAATTGTCAAGCAGATGACAGGCAGGAATCATGCAGCTCAGCTGGCAATTGTCAAGCAGATGAGCAGACAGTAATCACGCAGCTCAGCAGGCCCTGATCACGTGACTGAGCATGCACTGTTCACGTGGCTGATCATACACTGATCACGTGATTGATCATGCACTGATCACTTGGATATCATGCACTGATCACGTGGCTGATCATACACTGTTCACGTGTCTGATCATGCACTGATCACGTGGCTGATCATACACTGCTCACGTAACTGATCATGCACTGATCACGTGGCTATCATGCACTGATCACGTGGCTGATCATGCACTGATCATGTAGCTATCATGCACTGGTCACGTGACTGATCATGCACTGATCACGTAACTGATCATGCACTGATCACGTGGCTGATCATGCACTGATCACGTGACTGATCATGCACTGATCACGTGACTGATCATGCACTGATCACGTGGCTTCATGCACTGATCACGTGGCTGATCATGCACTGATCACGTGACTGATCATGCACTGATCACGTGGCTGATCATGCACTGATCATGTGACTGATCATGCTGATCATGTTTGGTGTCATACACTGATCATGTGCATCTGGAGGCAATGAACAAAGAGCTGAGTAGGCACGAATCAGTCAGCAGGCTATAATCATGGAACTCAGCTCTGAGAAATCATGCTGCTCAGCTGGCAATAATCAAGTAGATGAGCAGGCAGGAATTATGCAGCACAGCTGGCAATTGTCAAGCAGATGACAGGCAGGAATCGTGCAGCTCAGCTGGCAATTGTCAAGCAGATGAGCAGACAGTAATCACGCAGCTCAGCAGGCCCTGATCACGTGACTGATCATGCACTGATCACGTGGCTGATCACACACTGATCACGTGAATGATCATGCACTGATCACGTGGCTATCATGCACTGATCACGTGACTGATCATGCACTGATCACGTAATTGTCATGCACTGATCACGTGGCTATCATGCACTGATCACGTGGCTGATCATGCACTGATCACGTGACTGATCATGCACTGATCACGTGGCTATCATGCACTGATCACGTGGCTGATCATGCACTGATCACGTGACTGATCATGCACTGATCACGTGCTATCATGCACTGATACATGACTGATCATGCACTGATCACGTGGCTGATCATGCACTGATCACGTGACTGATCATGCACTGATCACGTGACTGATCATGCACTGATCACGTGGCTGATCATGCACTGATCACGTGGCTGATCATGCACTGATCACGTAGCTACCATGCACTGATCACGTGACTGATCATGCACTGATCACGTGACTGATCATGCACTGATCACGTGGCTATCATGCACTGATCACGTGGCTGATCATACTGATCACGTGACTGATCATGCACTGATCACGTGGCTGATCATGCACTGATCACGTGACTGATCATGCACTGATCACGTGGCTATCATGCACTGATCACGTGGCTATCATGCACTGATCACGTGGCTGATCATGCACTGATCACGTAGCTACCATGCACTGATCACGTGACTGATCATGCACTGATCACGTGACTGATCATGCACTGATCACGTGACTGATCATGCACTGATCACGTGGCTATCATGCACTGATCACGTGGCTGATCATGCACTGATCACGTGACTGATCATGCACTGATCACGTGGCTGATCATGCACTGATCACGTGACTGATCATGCACTGATCACGTGGCTATCATGCACTGATCACGTGGCTGATCATGCACTGATCACGTGGCTGATCATGCACTGATCACGTGACTGATCATGCACTGATCACGTGGCTGATCATGCACTGATCACGTGACTGATCATGCACTGATCACGTGGCTATCATGCACTGATCACGTGGCTATCATGCACTGATCACGTGGCTGATCATGCACTGATCACGTAGCTATCATGCACTGATCACGTGACTGATCATGCACTGATCACGTGGCTGATCATGCACTGATCACGTGGCTATCATGCACTGATCACGTGGCTATCATGCACTGATCACGTGGCTGATCATGCACTGATCACGTAGCTACCATGCACTGATCACGTGACTGATCATGCACTGATCACGTGACTGATCATGCACTGATCACGTGACTGATCATGCACTGATCACGTGGATATCATGCACTGATCACGTGGCTGATCATACACTGATCACGTGTCTGATCATGCACTGATCACGTGGCTGATCATACACTGATCACGTAACTGATCATGCACTGATCACGTGGCTATCATGCACTGATCACGTGGCTGATCATGCACTGATCACGTGGCTGATCACACACCTGTCACGTGACTGATCATGCACTGATCACGTGGCATCATGCACTGATCACGTGGCTGATCATACACTGATCACGTAACTGATCATGCACACATCACGTGGCTATCATGCACTGCTCACGTGGCTGATCATGCAATGATCACGTAGCTACCATATACTGGTCACGTGACTGATCATGCACAGATCACGTAAATGAGCATGCACTGTTCACGTGGCTGATCATGCACTGATCACGTGACTGATCATGCACTGATCACGTGGCTATCATGCACTGCTCACGTGGCTGATCATGCACTGATCACGTAGCAACCATGTACTGGTCACGTGACTGATCATGCACTGATCACGTAATTGATCATGCACTGATCACGTGGCTCATCATGCACTGATCACGTGGCTGATCACACTGATCACGTGACTGATCATGCACTGATCACGTGGCTATCATGCACTGATCACGTGGCTGATCACACACTGATCACGTGACTGATCATGCACTGATCACGTGACTGATCATGCACTGATCACGTGGCTATCATGCACTGATCACGTGGCTGATCATGCACTGATCACGTAGCTACCATGCACTGATCACGTGACTGATCATGCACTGATCACGTAATTGATCATGCACTGATCACGTGGCTGATCATGCACTGATCACGTGACTGATCATGCACTGATCACGTGGCTATCATGCACTGATCACGTGGCTGATCATGCAATGATCACTCAGCTATCATGCACTGATCACGTGACTGATCATGCACTGATCACGTAATTGATCATGCACTGATCACGTGGCTGATCATGCACTGATCACGTGACTGATCATGCACTGATCACGTGGCTGATCATGCACTGATCACGTGGCTATCATGCACTGATCACGTGGCTGATCATGCACTGATCACGTAGCTACCATGTACTGGTCACGTGACTGATCATGCACTGATCACGTGACTGATCATGCACTGATCACGTGGCTATCATGCACTGATCACGTGGCTGATCATGCACTGATCACGTGCCTGATCATGCACTGATCACGTGACTGATCATGCACTGATCACGTAGCTATCATGCACTGATCACGTGGCTGATCATGCACATGATCACGTGGCTATCATGCACTGATCACGTGGCTATCATGCACTGATCACGTGGCTGATCATGCACTGATACCGTGACTGAGCATGGACTGATCACATGACTATCATGTAGTGATCACGTGACTTAATGGCGCTGATCATGTGACTGATCATGCGCTGATCATGTTTGCTATCATACACTGATCATGTGCCTCTGGAGGCAATAAACAAAGAGCTGAGTAGGCACGAATCAAACAGTCAGCAGGCAATAATCATGGAACTCAGCTGTGAGGAATCATGCTGCTCAGCTGGCAATAATCAAGCAGCTGAGCAGGCAGGAATTACGCAGCACAGCTGGCAATTGTCAAGCAGATGACAGGCAGGAATCATGCAGCTCAGCTGGCAATTGTCAAGCAGATGAGCAGACAGTAATCACGCAGCTCAGCAGGCCCTGATCACGTGACTGAGCATGCACTGTTCACGTGGCTGATCATACACTGATCACGTGACTGATCATGCACTGATCACTTGGATATCATGCACTGATCACGTGGCTGATCATACACTGTTCACGTGTCTGATCATGCACTGATCACGTGGCTGATCATGCACTGCTCACGTAACTGATCATGCACTGATCACGTGGCTATCATGCACTGATCACGTGGCTGATCATGCACTGATCACGTGGCTATCATGCACTGATCACGTGACTGATCATGCACTGATCACGTGATTGATCATGCACTGATCACGTGGCTGATCATGCACTGATCACGTGACTGATCATGCACTGATCACGTGACTGATCATGCACTGATCACGTGGCTTCATGCACTGATCACGTGACTGATCATGCACTGATCACGTGACTGATCATGCACTGATCACGTGGCTTATCATGCACTGATCATGTGACTGATCATGCACTGATCATGTTTGGTGTCATACACTGATCATGTGCATCTGGAGGCAATGAACAAAGAGCTGAGTAGGCACGAATCAGTCAGCAGGCTATAATCATGGAACTCAGCTCTGAGAAATCATGCTGCTCAGCTGGCAATAATCAAGTAGATGAGCAGGCAGGAATTATGCAGCACAGCTGGCAATTGTCAAGCAGATGACAGGCAGGAATCGTGCAGCTCAGCTGGCAATTGTCAAGCAGATGAGCAGACAGTAATCACGCAGCTCAGCAGGCCCTGATCACGTGACTGAGCATGCACTGTTCACGTGGCTGATCATACACTGATCACGTGACTGATCATGCACTGATCACGTGGCTATCATGCACTGATCACGTGACTGATCATGCACTGATCACGTAATTGTCATGCACTGATCACGTGGCTATCATGCACTGATCACGTGGCTGATCATGCACTGATCACGTGACTGATCATGCACTGATCACGTGGCTATCATGCACTGATCACGTGGCTGATCATGCACTGATCACGGGACTGATCATGCACTGATCACGTGCTATCATGCACTGATCACGACCATGCACTGATCACGTGGCTGATCATGCACTGATCACGTGACTGATCATGCACTGATCACGTGACTGATCATGCACTGATCACGTGGCTGATCATGCACTGATCACGTGGCTGATCATGCACTGATCACGTAGCTATCATGCACTGATCACGTGACTGATCATGCACTGATCACGTGACTGATCATGCACTGATCACGTGGCTATCATGCACTGATCACGTGGCTGATCATACTGATCACGTGACTGATCATGCACTGATCACGTGGCTGATCATGCACTGATCACGTGACTGATCATGCACTGATCACGTGGCTGATCATGCACTGATCACGTGGCTATCATGCACTGATCACGTGGCTGATCATGCACTGATCACGTAGCTACCATGCACTGATCACGTGACTGATCATGCACTGATCACGTGACTGATCATGCACTGATCACGTGACTGATCATGCACTGATCACGTGGCTATCATGCACTGATCACGTGGCTGATCATGCACTGATCACGTGACTGATCATGCACTGATCACGTGGCTGATCATGCACTGATCACGTGACTGATCATGCACTGATCACGTGGCTATCATGCACTGATCACGTGGCTGATCATGCACTGATCACGTGGCTGATCATGCACTGATCACGTGACTGATCATGCACTGATCACGTGGCTGATCATGCACTGATCACGTGACTGATCATGCACTGATCACGTGGCTATCATGCACTGATCACGTGGCTATCATGCACTGATCACGTGGCTGATCATGCACTGATCACGTAGCTACCATGCACTGATCACGTGACTGATCATGCACTGATCACGTGGCTGATCATGCACTGATCACGTGGCTATCATGCACTGATCACGTGGCTATCATGCACTGATCACGTGGCTGATCATGCACTGATCACGTAGCTACCATGCACTGATCACGTGACTGATCATGCACTGATCACGTGACTGATCATGCACTGATCACGTGACTGATCATGCACTGATCACGTGGATATCATGCACTGATCACGTGGCTGATCATACACTGATCACGTGTCTGATCATGCACTGATCACGTGGCTGATCATACACTGATCACGTAACTGATCATGCACTGATCACGTGGCTATCATGCACTGATCACGTGGCTGATCATGCACTGATCACGTGGCTGATCACACACCTGTCACGTGACTGATCATGCACTGATCACGTGGCATCATGCACTGATCACGTGGCTGATCATACACTGCTCACGTAACTGATCATGCACACATCACGTGGCTATCATGCACTGCTCACGTGGCTGATCATGCAATGATCACGTAGCTACCATATACTGGTCACGTGACTGATCATGCACTGATCACGTAAATGATCATGCACTGATCACGTGACTGATCATGCACTGATCACGTGACTGATCATGCACTGATCACGTGGCTATCATGCACTGCTCACGTGGCTGATCATGCACTGATCACGTAGCAACCATGTACTGGTCACGTGACTGATCATGCACTGATCACGTAATTGATCATGCACTGATCACGTGGCTGATCATGCACTGATCACGTGGCTGATCACACACTGATCACGTGACTGATCATGCACTGATCACGTGGCTATCATGCACTGATCACGTGGCTGATCATGCACGTATCACATGACTGATCATGCACTGATCACGTGACTGATCATGCACTGATCACGTGGCTATCATGCACTGATCACGTGGCTGATCATGCACTGATCACGTAGCTACCATGTACTGGTCACGTGACTGATCATGCACTGATCACGTAATTGATCATGCACTGATCACGTGGCTGATCATGCACTGATCACGTGACTGATCATGCACTGATCACGTGGCTATCATGCACTGATCACGTGGCTGATCATGCACTGATCACGTAGCTATCATGCACTGATCACGTGACTGATCATGCACTGATCACGTGGCTGATCATGCACTGATCACGTGGCTGATCATGCACTGATCACGTGACTGATCATGCACTGATCACGTGGCTGATCATGCACTGATCACGTGGCTATCATGCACTGATCACGTGGCTGATCATGCACTGATCACGTAGCTACCATGTACTGGTCACGTGACTGATCATGCACTGATCACGTGACTGATCATGCACTGATCACGTGGCTATCATGCACTGATCACGTGGCTGATCATGCACTGATCACGTGACTGATCATGCACTGATCACGTGACTGATCATGCACTGATCACGTAGCTATCATGCACTGATCACGTGGCTGATCATGCACTGATCACGTGGCTGATCATGCACTGATCACGTGGCTATCATGCACTGATCACGTGGCTGATCATGCACTGATACCGTGACTGAGCATGGACTGATCACATGACTATCATGTAGTGATCACGTGACTTAATGGCGCTGATCATGTGACTGATCATGCGCTGATCATGTTTGCTATCATACACTGATCATGTGCCTCTGGAGGCAATAAACAAAGAGCTGAGTAGGCACGAATCAAACAGTCAGCAGGCAATAATCATGGAACTCAGCTGTGAGGAATCATGCTGCTCAGCTGGCAATAATCAAGCAGCTGAGCAGGCAGGAATTACGCAGCACAGCTGGCAATTGTCAAGCAGATGACAGGCAGGAATCATGCAGCTCAGCTGGCAATTGTCAAGCAGATGAGCAGACAGTAATCACGCAGCTCAGCAGGCCCTGATCACGTGACTGAGCATGCACTGTTCACGTGGCTGATCATACACTGATCACGTGATTGATCATGCACTGATCACTTGGATATCATGCACTGATCACGTGGCTGATCATACACTGTTCACGTGTCTGATCATGCACTGATCACGTGGCTGATCATACACTGCTCACGTAACTGATCATGCACTGATCACGTGGCTATCATGCACTGATCACGTGGCTGATCATGCACTGATCACGTGGCTATCATGCACTGATCACGTGACTGATCATGCACTGATCACGTGACTGATCATGCACTGATCACGTGGCTGATCATGCACTGATCACGTGACTGATCATGCACTGATCACGTGACTGATCATGCACTGATCACGTGGCTTCATGCACTGATCACGTGGCTGATCATGCACTGATCACGTGACTGATCATGCACTGATCACGTGGCTGATCATGCACTGATCATGTGACTGATCATGCACTGATCATGTTTGGTGTCATACACTGATCATGTGCATCTGGAGGCAATGAACAAAGAGCTGAGTAGGCAGGAATCAGTCAGCAGGCTATAATCATGGAACTCAGCTCTGAGAAATCATGCTGCTCAGCTGGCAATAATCAAGTAGATGAGCAGGCAGGAATTATGCAGCACAGCTGGCAATTGTCAAGCAGATGACAGGCAGGAATCGTGCAGCTCAGCTGGCAATTGTCAAGCAGATGAGCAGACAGTAATCACGCAGCTCAGCAGGCCCTGATCACGTGACTGAGCATGCACTGATCACGTGGCTGATCACACACTGATCACGTGACTGATCATGCACTGATCACGTGGCTATCATGCACTGATCACGTGACTGATCATGCACTGATCACGTAACTGTCATGCACTGATCACGTGGCTATCATGCACTGATCACGTGGCTGATCATGCACTGATCACGTGACTGATCATGCACTGATCACGTGGCTATCATGCACTGATCACGTGGCTGATCATGCACTGATCACGTGACTGATCATGCACTGATCACGTGCTATCATGCACTGATACATGACTGATCATGCACTGATCACGTGGATGATCATGCACTGATCACGTGACTGATCATGCACTGATCACGTGACTGATCATGCACTGATCACGTGGCTGATCATGCACTGATCACGTGGCTGATCATGCACTGATCACGTAGCTATCATGCACTGATCACGTGACTGATCATGCACTGATCACGTGACTGATCATGCACTGATCACGTGGCTATCATGCACTGATCACGTGGCTGATCATACTGATCACGTGACTGATCATGCACTGATCACGTGGCTGATCATGCACTGATCACGTGACTGATCATGCACTGATCACGTGGCTATCATGCACTGATCACGTGGCTATCATGCACTGATCACGTGGCTGATCATGCACTGATCACGTAGCTACCATGCACTGATCACGTGACTGATCATGCACTGATCACGTGACTGATCATGCACTGATCACGTGACTGATCATGCACTGATCACGTGGATATCATGCACTGATCACGTGGCTGATCATGCACTGATCACGTGTCTGATCATGCACTGATCACGTGGCTGATCATACACTGATCACGTAACTGATCATGCACTGATCACGTGGCTATCATGCACTGATCACGTGGCTGATCATGCACTGATCACGTGGCTGATCACACACCTGTCACGTGACTGATCATGCACTGATCACGTGGCATCATGCACTGATCACGTGGCTGATCATACACTGCTCACGTAACTGATCATGCACTGATCACGTGGCTATCATGCACTGCTCACGTGGCTGATCATGCAATGATCACGTAGCTACCATATACTGGTCACGTGACTGATCATGCACTGATCACGTAAATGATCATGCACTGTTCACGTGACTGATCATGCACTGATCACGTGACTGATCATGCACTGATCACGTGGCTATCATGCACTGCTCACGTGGCTGATCATGCAATGATCACGTAGCAACCATGTACTGGTCACGTGACTGATCATGCACTGATCACGTAATTGATCATGCACTGATCACGTGGCTCATCATGCACTGATCACGTGGCTGATCACACACTGATCACGTGACTGATCATGCACTGATCACGTGGCTATCATGCACTGATCACGTGGCTGATCATGCACTGATCACGTGACTGATCATGCACTGATCACGTGACTGATCATGCACTGATCACGTGGCTATCATGCACTGATCACGTGGCTGATCATGCACTGATCACGTAGCTACCATGCACTGATCACGTGACTGATCATGCACTGATCACGTAATTGATCATGCACTGATCACGTGACTGATCATGCACTGATCACGTGACTGATCATGCACTGATCACGTGGCTATCATGCACTGATCACGTGGCTGATCATGCACTGATCACGTAGCTATCATGCACTGATCACGTGACTGATCATGCACTGATCACGTAATTGATCATGCACTGATCACGTGGCTGATCATGCACTGATCACGTGACTGATCATGCACTGATCACGTGGCTGATCATGCACTGATCACGTGGCTATCATGCACTGATCACGTGGCTGATCATGCACTGATCACGTAGCTACCATGTACTGGTCACGTGACTGATCATGCACTGATCACGTGACTGATCATGCACTGATCACGTGGCTATCATGCACTGATCACGTGGCTGATCATGCACTGATCACGTGCCTGATCATGCACTGATCACGTGACTGATCATGCACTGATCACGTAGCTATCATGCACTGATCACGTGGCTGATCATGCACATGATCACGTGGCTGATCATGCACTGATCACGTGGCTATCATGCACTGATCACGTGGCTGATCATGCACTGATACCGTGACTGAGCATGGACTGATCACATGACTATCATGTAGTGATCACGTGACTTAATGGCGCTGATCATGTGACTGATCATGCGCTGATCATGTTTGCTATCATACACTGATCATGTGCCTCTGGAGGCAATAAACAAAGAGCTGAGTAGGCACGAATCAAACAGTCAGCAGGCAATAATCATGGAACTCAGCTGTGAGGAATCATGCTGCTCAGCTGGCAATAATCAAGCAGCTGAGCAGGCAGGAATTACGCAGCACAGCTGGCAATTGTCAAGCAGATGACAGGCAGGAATCATGCAGCTCAGCTGGCAATTGTCAAGCAGATGAGCAGACAGTAATCACGCAGCTCAGCAGGCCCTGATCACGTGACTGAGCATGCACTGTTCACGTGGCTGATCATACACTGATCACGTGATTGATCATGCACTGATCACTTGGATATCATGCACTGATCACGTGGCTGATCATACACTGTTCACGTGTCTGATCATGCACTGATCACGTGGCTGATCATACACTGCTCACGTAACTGATCATGCACTGATCACGTGGCTATCATGCACTGATCACGTGGCTGATCATGCACTGATCACGTGGCTATCATGCACTGATCACGTGACTGATCATGCACTGATCACGTGACTGATCATGCACTGATCACGTGGCTGATCATGCACTGATCACGTGACTGATCATGCACTGATCACGTGACTGATCATGCACTGATCACGTGGCTTCATGCACTGATCACGTGGCTGATCATGCACTGATCACGTGACTGATCATGCACTGATCACGTGGCTGATCATGCACTGATCATGTGACTGATCATGCACTGATCATGTTTGGTGTCATACACTGATCATGTGCATCTGCAGGCAATGAACAAAGAGCTGAGTAGGCAGGAATCAGTCAGCAGGCTATAATCATGGAACTCAGCTCTGAGAAATCATGCTGCTCAGCTGGCAATAATCAAGTAGATGAGCAGGCAGGAATTATGCAGCACAGGTGGCAATTGTCAAGCAGATGACAGGCAGGAATCGTACAGCTCAGCTGGCAATTGTCAAGCAGATGAGCAGACAGTAATCACGCAGCTCAGCAGGCCCTGATCACGTGACTGATCATGCACTGATCACGTGGCTGATCACACACTGATCACGTGACTGATCATGCACTGATCACGTGGCTATCATGCACTGATCACGTGACTGATCATGCACTGATCACGTAACTGTCATGCACTGATCACGTGGCTATCATGCACTGATCACGTGGCTGATCATGCACTGATCACGTGACTGATCATGCACTGATCACGTGGCTATCATGCACTGATCACGTGGCTGATCATGCACTGATCACGGGACTGATCATGCACTGATCACGGCGCTATCATGCACTGACTACATGACTGATCATGCACTGATCACGTGGATGATCATGCACTGATCACGTGACTGATCATGCACTGATCACGTGACTGATCATGCACTGATCACGTGGCTGATCATGCACTGATCACGTGGCTGATCATGCACTGATCACGTAGCTATCATGCACTGATCACGTGACTGATCATGCACTGATCACGTGACTGATCATGCACTGATCACGTGGCTATCATGCACTGATCACGTGGCTGGTCATACTGATCACGTGCCTGATCATGCACTGATCACGTGGCTGATCATGCACTGATCACGTGACTGATCATGCACTGATCACGTGGCTATCATGCACTGATCACGTGGCTGATCATGCACTGATCACGTGGCTGATCATGCAATGATCACGTAGCTACCATGCACTGATCACGTGACTGATCATGCACTGATCACGTGACTGATCATGCACTGATCACGTGACTGATCATGCACTGATCACGTGGCTATCATGCACTGATCACGTGGCTGATCATGCACTGATCACGTGGCTGATCATGCACTGATCACGTGACTGATCATGCACTGATCACGTGGCTGATCATACACTGATCACGTGACTGATCATGCACTGATCACGTGGCTATCATGCACTGATCACGTGGCTGATCATGCACTGATCACGTAGCTACCATGCACTGGTCACGTGACTGATCATGCACTGATCACGTAAATGATCATGCACTGATCACGTGACTGATCATGCACTGATCACGTGACTGATCATGCACTGATCACGTGGCTATCATGCACTGATCACGTGGCTGATCATGCACTGATCACGTAGCTACCATGCACTGGTCACGTGACTGATCATGCACTGATCACGTAGCTGATCATGCACTGATCACGTGACTGATCATGCACTGATCACGTGGCTGATCATGCACTGATCACGTGACTGATCATGCACTGATCACGTGGCTATCATGCACTGATCACGTGGCTATCATGCACTGATCACGTGGCTGATCATGCACTGATCACGTAGCTACCATGCACTGATCACGTGACTGATCATGCACTGATCACGTGACTGATCATGCACTGATCACGTGACTGATCATGCACTGATCACGTGACTGATCATGCACTGATCACGTGGCTATCATGCACTGATCACGTGGCTGATCATGCACTGATCACGCAGCTATCATGCACTGATCACGTGACTGATCATGCACTGATCACGTGGCTGATCATGCACTGATCACGTGGCTGATCATGCACTGATCACGTGACTGATCATGCACTGATCACGTGGCTGATCATGCACTGATCACGTGGCTATCATGCACTGATCACGTGGCTGATCATGCACTGATCATGTAGCTACCATGTACTGGTCACGTGAATGATCATACACTGATCAGGTGACTGATCATGCACTGATCACGTGGCTATCATGCACTGATCACGTGACTGATCATGCACTGATCACGTCTAATCATGCACTGATCACATGACTGCCCATGCACTGATCACGTGGATGATCATACACTAATCATGTGACAGATCATGCACTGATCACGTGGCTGATCATGCACTGATACCGTGACTGAGCATGGACTGATCACATGACTATGATGTAGTGATCACGTGACTTAATGGCTCTGATCATGTGACTGATCATGCGCTAATCATGTTTGCTATCATACACTGATCATGTGCCTCTGGAGGCAATAAACAAAGAGCTGAGTAGGCACGAATCAAACAGTCAGCAGGCAATCATCATGGAACTCAGCTGTGAGGAATCATGCTGCTCAGCTGGCAATAATCAAGCAGCTGAGCAGGCAGGAATTACGCAGCACAGCTGGCAATTGTCAAGCAGATGACAGGCAGGAATCGTGCAGCTCAGCTGGCAATTGTCAAGCAGATGAGCAGACAGTAATCACGCAGCTCAGCAGGCCCTGATCACGTGACTGAGCATGCACTGTTCACGTGGCTGATCATACACTGATCACGTGATTGATCATGCACTGATCACTTGGATATCCTGCACTGATCACGTGGCTGATCATACACTTTTCACGTGTCTGACCATGCACTGATCACGTGGCTGATCATACACTCCTCACGTAACTGATCATGCACTGATCACGTGGCTATCATGCACTGATCACGTGGCTGATCATGCACTGATCACGTGACTGATCATGCACTGATCACGTGGCTATCATGCACTGATCACGTGGCTGATCATGCACTGATCACGTAGCTATCATGTACCTGTCACGTGACTGATCATGCACTGATCACGTGACTGATCATGCACTGATCACGTGGCTATCATGCACTGATCACGTGGCTGATCATGCACTGATCACGTGACTGATCATGCACTGATCACGTGACTGATCATGCACTGATCACGTGGCTATCATGCACTGATCACGTGGCTGATCATGCACATGATCACGTGGCTATCATGCACTGATCACGTGGCTATCATGCACTGATCACGTGGCTGATCATGCACTGATACCGTGACTGATCATGCACTGATCACATGACTATCATGCACTGATCACGTGACTTAATGGCACTGATCATGTGACTGATCATGCGCTGATCATGTTTGCTATCATACACTGATCATGTGCCTCTGGAGGCAATAAACAAAGAGCTGAGTAGGCACGAATCAAACAGTCAGCAGGCAATAATCATGGACTCAGCTGTGAGGAATCATGCTGCTCAGCTGGCAATAATCAAGCAGCTGAGCAGGCAGGAATTACACAGCACAGCTGGCAATTGTCAAGCAGATGACAGGCAGGAATCATGCAGCTCAGCTGGCAATTGTCAAGCAGATGAGCAGACAGTAATCACGCAGCTCAGCAGGCCTGATCACGTGACTGAGCATGCACTGATCACGTGGCTGATCATACACTGATCACGTGACTGATCATGCACTGATCACGTGGATATCATGCACTGATCACGTGGCTGATCATGCACTGATCACGTGTCTGACCATGCACTGATCACGTGGCTGATCATGCACTGATCACGTAACTGATCATGCACTGATCACGTGGCTGATCATGCACTGATCACGTGGCTGATCATGCACTGATCATGTAGCTACCATGCACTGGTCACGTGACTGATCATGCACTGATCACGTGACTGATCATGCACTGATCACGTGGCTGATCATGCACTGATCACGTGACTGATCATGCACTGATCACGTGACTGATCATGCACTGATCACGTGGCTATCATGCACTGATCACGTGGCTGATCATGCACTGATCACGTGACTGATCATGCACTGATCACGTGGCTTATCATGCACTGATCATGTGACTGATCATGTGCTGATCATGTTTGGTGTCACACACTGATCATGTGCATCTGCAGGCAATGGAAAAAGAGCTGAGTAGGCAGGAATCAGTCAGCAGGCAATAATCATGGAACTCAGCTGTGAGAAATCATGCTGCTCAGCTGGCAATAATCAAGCAGATGAGCAGGCAGGAATTATGCAGCACAGCTGGCAATTGTCAAGCAGATGACAGGCAGGAATCGTGCAGCTCAGCTGGCAATTGTCAAGCAGATGAGCAGACAGTAATCACGCAGCTCAGCAGGCCCTGATCACGTGACTGAGCATGCACTGATCACGTGGCTGATCATACACTGATCACGTGACTGATCATGCACTGATCACGTGGCTATCATGCACTGATCACGTGGCTGATCATGCACTGATCACGTGGCTGATCATGCACTGATCACGTGACTATCATGCACTGATCACGTGGCATCATGCACTGATCACGTGGCTGATCATGCACTGATCACGTGACTGATCATGCACTGATCACGTGGCTATCATGCACTGATCACGTGGCTGATCATGCACTGATCACGTGGCTATCATGCACTGATCACGTGACTGATCATGCACTGATCACGTGAACTGATCATGCACTGATCACGTGACTGATCATGCACTGATCACGTGACTGATCATGCACTGATCACGTGGCTGATCATGCACTGATCACGTGGCTGATCATGCACTGATCACGTGGCTGATCATGCACTGATCACGTGGCTGATCATGCACTGATCACGTGACTGATCATGCACTGATCACGTGACTGATCATGCACTGATCACGTGGCTATCATGCACTGATCACGTGGCTGATCATGCACTGATCACGTGACTGATCATGCACTGATCACGTGACTGATCATGCACTGATCACGTGACTGATCATGCACTGATCACGTAACTGATCATGCACTGATCACGTGGCTGATCATGCACTGATCACGTGGCTATCATGCACTGATCACGTGGCTGATCACACACGTATCACGTGACTGATCATGCACTGATCACGTGGCTATCATGCACTGATCACGTGGCTATCATGCACTGATCACGTGGCTGATCATGCAATGATCACGTAGCTATCATGCACTGGTCACGTGACTGATCATGCACTGATCACGTAATTGATCATGCACTGATCACGTGACTGATCATGCACTGATCACGTGACTGATCATGCACTGATCACGTGGCTGATCATGCACTGATCACGTGGCTATCATGCACTGATCACGTGGCTGATCATGCACTGATCACGTAGCTACCATGCACTGATCACGTGACTGATCATGCACTGATCACGTGACTGATCATGCACTGATCACGTGGCTATCATGCACTGATCACGTGGCTGATCATGCACTGATCACGTGACTGATCATGCACTGATCACGTGACTGATCATGCACTGATCACGTGGCTATCATGCACTGATCACGTGGCTGATCATGCACTGATCACGTGGCTGATCATGCACTGATCACATGACTGATCATGCACTGATCACGTGACTGATCATGCACTGATCACGTGGCTATCATGCACTGATCACGTGGCTGATCATGCACTGATCACGTAGCTATCATGCACTGATCACGTGACTGATCATGCACTGATCACGTGACTGATCATGCACTGATCACGTGGCTGATCATGCACTGATCACGTGGCTGATCATGCACTGATCACGTGACTGATCATGCACTGATCACGTGGCTATCATGCACTGATCACGTGACTGATCATGCACTGATCACGTGGCTGATCATGCACTGATCACGTGACTGATCATGCACTGATCACGTGACTATCATGCACTGATCACGTGACTGATCATGCACTGATCACGTGGCTGATCATGCACTGATCACGTGACTGATCATGCACTGATCACGTGGCTGATCATGCACTGATCACGTGACTGATCATGCACTGATCACGTGACTATCATGCACTGATCACGTGACTGATCATGCACTGATCACGTGACTGATCATGCACTGATCACGTGGCTATCATGCACTACTCACGTGGCTGATCATGCAATGATCATGTAGCTACCATGTACTGGTCACGTGACTGATCATACACCCATCAGGTGACTGATCATGCACTGATCACGTGGCTGATCATGCACTGATCACGTGACTGATCATGCACTGATCACGTGACTGATCATGCACTGATCACATGGCTATCATGAACTGATCACGTGGCTGATCATGCACTGATCACGTGGCTGATCATGCACTGATACGTGACTGAGCATGGACTGATCACATGACTATCATGTAGTGATCACGTGACTTAATGGCGCTGATCATGTGACTGATCATGCGCTGATCATGTTTGCTATCATACACTGATCATGTGCCTCTGGAGGCAATAAACAAAGAGCTGAGTAGGCACGAATCGAACAGTCAGCAGGCAATAATCATGGAACTCAGCTGTGAGGAATCATGCTGCTCAGCTGGCAATAATCAAGCAGCTGAGCAGGCAGGAATTACGCAGCACAGCTGGCAATTGTCAAGCAGATGACAGGCAGGAATCGTGCAGCTCAGCTGGCAATTGTCAAACAGATGAGCAGACAGTAATCACGCAGCTCAGCAGGCCCTGATCACGTGACTGAGCATCCACTGTTCACGTGGCTGATCATACACTGATCACGTGATTGATCATGCACTGATCACTTGGATATCATGCACTGATCACGTGGCTGATCATACACTGTTCACGTGTCTGACCATGCACTGATCACGTGGCTGATCATACACTGCTCACGTAACTGATCATGCACTGATCACGTGGCTATCATGCACTGATCACGTGGCTGATCATACTCTGCTCACCTAACTCATCATGCACACATCACGTGGCTATCATGCACTGCTCACGTGGCTCGTCATGGAATGATCACATAGCTACCATATACTGGTCACGTGAGTGATCATGCACAGATCACGTAAATGATCATGCACTGTTCACGTGACTGATCATGTACTGATCACGTGACTGATCATGCACTGATCACGTGGCTATCATGCACTGCTCACGTGGCTGATCATGCAACAATCATGGAGCAACCATGTACTGGTCACGTGACTGATCATGCACTGATCACGTAATTGATCCTGCACTGATCACGTGGCTGATCACACATGTATCACGTGACTGATCATGCACTGATCACGTGGCTCTCATGCACTGATCACGTGGCTGATCATGCACTGATCACGTGGATATCCTGCACTGATCACGTGGCTGATCACACACTATCACATGACTGATCATGCACTGATCACGTGGCTATCATGCACTGATCACGTGGCTATCATGCACTGATCACGTGGCTGATCAGGCAATGATCACGTAGCTACCATGTACTGTTCACGTGACTGATCATGCACTGATCACGTAATTGATCATGCACTGATCACGTGGCTGATCATGCACTGATCACGTGGCTGATCATACACTGATCACATAACTGATCATGCACTGATCACGTGACTGATCATGCAGTGATCACGTGGCTATCATCCACTGATCACTTGGCTGGACATACACTGATCACGTACCTGTTCATGCACTGATCACATGGCTGATCATGCACTGATCACGTGGCTATCATGCACTATCACGTGGCTGATCATGCAATGATCATGTAGCTACCATGTACTGGTCACGTGAATGATCATACACCCATCAGGTGACTGATCATGCACTGATCAGGTGGCTATCATGCACTGATCACGAGACTGATCATGCACTGTTCACGTCTCTATCATGCACTGATCACATGACTGATCATGCACTGATCAGGTGGATGATCATACACTGATCTTGTGACAGATCATGCACTGATCACGTGGCTGATCATGCACTGTTCACGTGACTGATCATGTACTGATCACGTAACTGATCATGCACTGACCACGTAATTGATCATGCACTGATCACGTGGCTGATCATGCAATGATCACGTGACTGACCGTGCACTGATCACGTGACTGATCTTCCACAGATCAGTAGGCTATCATGCACTTATTACTTGGCTGATTATACACTGATCATGTGACTGATAATGCACTGATCATCTGGTTATCGTGCACTCATTACCTGGCTATCGTGCACTGATCACGTGATTGATTATGCACTGATCACGAGACTGATCATGCACTGATCACGTCTATATCATGCACTGATCACATGTCTGCCCATGCACTGATCACGTGGATGATCATACACTTATCATGCGACAGATCATGCACTGATCACGTGGCTATCGTGCACTGCTCACGCGGCTGTTCATGCAATGATCACGTAGCTACCATGTACTGGTCACATGACTGATCATGCACTGACACGTGACTGATCATGGGGTGATCACGTGGCTATCATGCACTGATCACGTGGCTGATCATGCAATGATCAATTAGTTACCATGTACACGTCACGTGAATGATCATGCACCCATCAGGTGACTGATCATGCACTGATCACGTGGCTATCATGCACTGATCACGTGACTGATCATGCACTGATCACGTCTATATCATGCACTTATCACATGACTGCCCATGCACTGCTCATGTGGATGATCATACACTAATCTTGTGACAGATCATGCACTGATCACGTGGCTGATCATGCACTGATCACGTGACTGAGCATGGACTGATCTCATGACTATCATGTAGTGATCACGTGACTTAATGTCGCTGATCACGTGACTGATCATGCACTGATCACGTAATTGATCCTGCACTGATCACATGGATCATCACGCACTGATCCGGTGGCTGATCACACACGTATCACGTGACTGATCATGTACAGATCACGTGAATATTCATGAAGTGATCACGTGGCTATCCTGCACTGATCACGCGGATATCATGCACTGAACACGTGAGTGATCAAGCACTAATCACGTGACTGATCATGCACTGATCACGTGGCTAACATGCACTGCTCACATGACTGATCATGCAATGATCACACAGCTACCATGTACTGGTCACGTGACTGATCATGCACTGATCACGTGGCTGATCATGCACTGATCACGTGGCTGATCATGCACTGATCACGTGGCTATCATGCACTTATCACATGGCTAGTGATACACTGATCATATTGCTACCATGTACCGGTCACGTGAATGATCATACACCCATCAGGTGACTGATCATGCACTGATCACGTGGCTATCATGCACTGACCACGGGACTGATCATCCACTGATCACGTCTAATCATGCACTGATCACATGACTGCCCATGCACTGATCACGTGGATGATCATACACTAATCATGTGACAGATCATGCACTGATCACATGGCTGATCATGCACTGATACCGTGACTGAGCATGGACTGATCACATGACTATCATGTAGTGATCACGTGACTTAATGGCGCTGATCATGTGACTGATCATGCGCTGATCATGTTTGCTATCATACACTGATCATGTGCCTCTGGAGGCAATAAACAAAGAGCTGAGTAGGCACGAATCAAACAGTCAGCAGGCAATAATCATGGAACTCAGCTGTGAGGAATCATGCTGCTCAGCTGGCAGTAATCAAGCAGCTGAGCAGGCAGGAATTACGCAGCACAGCTGGCAATTGTCAAGCAGATGACAGGCAGGAATCGTGCAGCTCAGCTGGCAATTGTCAAGCAGATGAGCAGACAGGAATCACGCAGCTCAGCAGGCCCTGATCACGTGACTGAGCATGCACTGTTCACGTGGCTGATCATACACTGATCACGTGATGATCATGAACTGATCACTTGGATATCATGCACTGATCACGTGGCTGATCATACACTGTTCACGTGTCTGACCATGCACACATCAGGTGGCTATCATGCACTTCTCACCTGGCTGGTCATGCAATGTTCACGTAGCTACCATATACTGGTCACGTGACTGATCATGCACAGATCACGTAAATGATCATGCACTGTTCACGTGACTGATCATGTACTGATCACGTGAATGATCACACACTGATCACGTGGCTATCATGCACTGCTCACGTGGCTGATCATGCAATGATTACGTAGCAACCATGTACTGGTCACGTGACTGATCATGCACTGATCACGTAATTGATCCTGCACTGATCACCTGACTCATCATGCACTGATAACGTGGCTGATCACACACGTATCACGTGAGTGATCATGCACTGATCACGTGGTTATCATGCGCCGATCACGTGCCTATCATTCACTGATCACGTGGATATCATGCACTGATCACGTGGCTGATCACCCACGTATCACATGACTGATCATGCACTGATCATGTGTCTGATCATACACTGCTCAAGTAACTGATCATGCACTGATCACGTGGCTATCATGCACTGATCACGTGACTGATCATGCACTGATCACGTGACTGATCATGCAGTGATCACGTGGCTATCGTGCACTACTCACGTGGCTGATCATGCAATGATCATGTAGCTACCATGTACAGGTCACGTGAATGATCATACACCCATCAGGTGACTGATCATGCACTGATCACGTGGCTATCATTCACTGATCACGAGACTGATCATGCACTGATCACATCTATATCATGCACTGATCACATGACTGCCCATGCACTGATCACGTGGATGATCATACACTAATCATGTGACAGATTATGCACTGATCACGTGGCTGATCATGCACTGATACCGTGACTGAGCATGGACTGATCACTTGACTATCATGTAGTGATCACGTGACTTAATGGCGCTGATCATGTGACTAATCATGCGCTGATCATGTTTGCTTTCATACACTGATTCTGTGCCTCTGGAGGCAATAAACAAAGAGCTGAGTAGGCACGAATCAAACAGTCAGCAGACAAAAATCATGGAACTCAGCTGTGAAGAATCATGCTGCTCAGCTGGCAATAATCAAGCAGCTGAGCAGGCAGGAATTACACAGCACAGCTGGCAATTGTCAAGCAGATGACAGGCAGGAATCATGCAGCTCAGCTGGCAATTGTCAAGCAGATGAGGAGACAGGAATGACGCAGCTCAGCAGGCCTTGATCACGTGACTGAGCATGCACTGTTCACCTGGCTGATCATACACTGATCACGTGATTGATCATGCACTGATCACTTGGATATCATGCACTGATCACGTGGCTGATCATACACTGTTCACGTGTCTGACCATGCACTGATCACATGGCTGATCATACACTGCTCACGTAACTGATCATGCACTGATCACGTAATTGATCATGCACTGATCACGTGGCTGATCATGCAATGATCATGTAGCTACCATGTACTGGCCCCGTGAGTGATCATGCACTGAATACGTAATTGATCATGCACTGATCACGTGGCTGATCATGCACTGAACTCGTGACTGATCTTGCACTGATCATGTGACTGATGATGCACGGATCACGTGGCTATCATGCACTACTCACGTGGCTGATCATGCAATGATCACGTAATTGATCATGCACTGATCACCTGGCTTATCATGCATTGATCATCTGACTGATCATGTGCTGATCATGTTTGGTGTCACACACTGATCATGTGCATCTGCAGGCAATGAAAAAAGAGCTGAGTAGGCAGGAATCAGTCAGTAGGCTATAATCATGGAACTCAGCTTTGAGAAATCATGCTGCTCACCTGGCAATAATCAAGTAGATGAGCAGGCAGGAATTACGCAGCACAGGTGGCAATTGTCAAGGAGATGACAGGCAGGAATCGTACAGCTCAGCTGGCAATGTCAAGCAGATGAGCAGACAGTAATCACGCAGCTCAGCAGGCCCTTATCACGTGACTGAGCATGCACTGTTCACGTGGCTGATCACACACCTATCACGTGAATAATCATGCACTGATCACTTGGCTATCATGCACTGATAACGTGGCTGAACATGCACTGTTCACGTGGCTGATCACACACCTGTCACGTGACATATCATGCACTGATCACGTGGCACTCATGCAATGATCACGTGTTTATCAGGCAGTGATCAGTGACTGACAGGCGCTGATCAGGGGACTGTGCACGCACTGATCAGGTGCTGATCAGGAACTAACCACCTGACCGCGCATGCAGTGATCACGTGGCTGGTCGTTCACTGATCACGTGTTTATCATACGGTGATCACGTGACTGAGAGGCGCTGATCACGTGACTGTGCCGTCAGTGATCACGTGGCTGAGCAGGCACTGATATCGTGACTGAGCATGCAGTGATCATGTGCCGGGAGCCGGGGAGGCATTCCACTCTGGACAAAGGTCATGAGGAAGGAGGCTCGGCATACGCAAATGCGGGATCGAGCCTCAGGAGTCCACCCGGATATTCTCGAGCATCTCCCCCCAAAAAAACCAGAGTCTGCCTACTGTATTGCTTTGTGCTCTCACCTCTGATTTCACTGGGGGCTGTTCCCCACCACCATCTCGCTCTCTCTGTCAAAGAGTTAACTTACAGCTCCAATTCATAAAGTTCCTTGTCATTTTTCCCTTCAACTTCGAGCTGAGTCTCCATCTGGAGCGCGGAACCCACCACGCTTACTAATTATGCCTGGGCTGCTAAGACCCACTAGAGAAGATGTCTAGGATGAGGCACCTTTCGCTATTCGAGAGGGCGCCTGCGGCCTACGTAAGTGGTGCAAACTTCTTGTCTTGAAGTTTGATTGGTCTTCCGCGTAAACCAAGCTACTCAGTCTCTTTTCTCCACCGAAATTTCCTACTGAGCTCTCCTCATACTATCATTCTTGACATCTCTGATTAGCATATAAATAGTCACCTAGGCCATCTCTCCTTCGAATACCCTGGATCAGTTGGGGCTGGTCCCCGGCAGGTGGCGACCGAACAGGGACCTCAGGAGGCAATACTCAAAGAACTGAGCAGACACGAACCACGCAATCAGCAGGCAATAAGCATGGAGCTCAGCAGTGACGAATCATGCTGCTCAACTGGCAATAATCAAGCATGTGACCAGGCAGGAATCACGCAGCTCAGCTGGCAATTGTCAAGCAGATGAGCCGACAGGAATCACGCAGCTCAGCAGGCCCTGATCACGTGACTCTGCAGGCACTGATCACGTGGCTGATCAAGTCCAGATCACGAGACTGAGCATGTACTGATCACGTGGCTATCATGCACTGATGACGTGACTGCGCATGCACTGATGACGTGGCTGATCAGGCACTGATCACATGGCTCATCATGCACTGATCACGTGTTTATCAGGCAATGATCAGTGACTGACAGGCGCTGATCATGGTAATGTGCACGAACTGATCACGTGGCTATCATGCACTGATCACGTTTTTGCGCATGCACTGATGACGTGGCTGTTCGGGAACTGATCACGTGTTTATCAGGCAGTGATCAGTGACTGACAGGTGCTGATCAGGGGACTGTGCACGCACTGATTAGGTGCTGATCAGGAACTAACCACCTGACCGCGCATGCAGTGATCACGTGGCTGGTCGTTCACTGATCACGTGTTTATCATACGGTGATCACGTGACTGAGAGGCGCTGATCACGTGACTGTGCCGTCAGTGATCACGTGGCTGAGCAGGCACTGATATCGTGACTGAGCATGCAGTGATCATGTGCCGGGAGCCGGGGAGGCATTCCACTCTGGACAAAGGTCATGAGGAAGGAGGCTCGGCATACGCAAATGCGGGATCGAGCCTCAGGAGTCCACCCGGATAACCTCGAGCATCTCCCCCCCAAAAAAACTGGAGTCTGCCTACTGTATTGCTTTGTGCTCTCACCTCTGATTTCACTGGGGGCTGTCCCCCACCACCATCTCGCTCTCTCTGTCAAAGAGTTAACTTAGAGCTCCAATTCATAAAGTTCCTTGTCATTCTTCCCTTTAACTTCCAGCTGAGTCTCCATCTGGAGCGCGGAACCCACCACGCTTACTAATTATGCCTGGGCTGCTAAGACCCACTCGAGAAGGTGTCTAGGGTGAGGCTCCTTTCGCTATTCGAGAGGGCGCCTGGGGCCTACGTAAGTGGTGCAAACTTCTTGTCTTGAAGTTTGATTGGTCTTCCGCGTAAACCAAGCTACTCAGTCTCTTTCTCCACCGAATTTTCCTACTGAGCTCTCCTCATATTATCATTCTTGACATTTCTGATTAGCACATAAATATTCGCCTAGGCCATCTCTCCTTCGAATACCATGGATCTGTTGGGGCTGGTCCCCGGCAGGTGGCGACCGAACAGGGACCTCAGGAGGCAATACTCAAAGAGCTGAGCAGACACGAACCACGCAATCAGCAGGCAATAAGCATGGAGCTCAGCAGTGATGAATCATGCTGCTCAACTGGCAATAATCAAGCACGTGGCCACGCAGGAATCACGCAGCTCAGCTGGCAATTTTCATGCAGATGAGCCGGCAGGAATCACGCAGCTCAGCAGGCCCTGATCACGTGACTCTGCAGGCACTGATCACGTGGCTGATCAAGTACAGATCACGTGACTGAGCATGCACTGATCACGTGGCTATCATGCACTGATGACGTGACTGCGCATGCACTGATGACGTGGCTGATCGGGCACTGAACACATGGCTCATCATGCACTGATCATGTGTTTATCAGGCAATGATCAGTGACTGACAGGCGCTGATCATGGGACTGTGCACGCACTGATCATGTGGCTATCATGCACTGATCACGTGACTGCGCATGCACTGATGACGTGGCTGTTCGGGCACTGATCACGTGTTTATCAGGCAGTGATCAGTGACTGACAGGCGCTGATCAGGTGACTGTGCCCACACTGATCAGGTTGCTGATCAGGAACTGACCACCTGACTGCGCATGCAGTGATCACGTGGCTGGTCGTTCACTGATCACATGTTTATCATACGGTGATCACGTGACTGAGAGGCGCTGATCACGTGACTGTGCCGTCAGTGATCACGTGGCTGAGCAGGCACTGATATCGTGACTGAGCATGCACTGATCATGTGCCGGGAGCCGGGGAGGCTTTCCACTCTGGACAAAGGTCATGAGGAAGGAGGCTCGGCATACGCAAATGCGGAATCGAGCCTCAGGAGTCCACCCGGGTATCCTCGAGCATCTCCCCCCAAAAAAAACCAGAGTCTGCCTACTGTATTGCTTTGTGCTCTCACCTCTGATTTCACTGGGGGCTGTCCCCCACCACCATCTCGCTCTCTCTGTCAAAGAGTTAACTTACAGCTCCAATTCATAAAGTTCCTTGTCATTCTTCCCTTTAACTTCGAGCTGGGTCTCCGTCTGGAGCGCGGAACCCACCACGCTTACTAATTATGCCTGGGCTGCTAAGACCCACTCGAGAAGGTGTCTAGGGTGAGTCACCTTTCGCTATTCGAGAGGGCGTCTGCGGCCTACGTAAGTGGTGCAAACTTCTTGTCTTGAAGTTTGATTGGTCTTCCGCGTAAACCAAGCTACTCAGTCTCTTTTCTCCACCGAATTTTCCTTCTGAGCTCTCCTCATACTATTATTCTTGACATCTCTGATTAGCATATAAATAGTCGCCTAGGCCATCTCTCCTTCGAATACCCTGGATCAGTTGGGGCTGGTCCCCGGCAGGTGGCGACCAAACAGGGACCTCAGGAGGCAATACTCAAAGAGCTTAGCAGACACGAACCACGCAATCAGCAGGCAATAAGCATGGAGCTCAGCAGTGACGAATCATGCTGCTCACCTGGCAATAATCAAGCACGTGACAGGCAGGAATCACGCAGCTCAGCTGGCAATTGTCACGCAGATGAGCCGGCAGGAATCACGCAGCTCAGCAGGCCCTGATCACGTGACTCTGCAGGCACTGATCACGTGGCTGATCAAGTCCAGATCACGTGACTGAGCATGCACTGATCACGTGGCTATCATGCACTGATGACGTGACTGCGCATGCACTGATGACGTGGCTGATCGGGCACTGATCACATGGCTCATCATGCACTGATCACGTGTTTATCAGGCAATGATCAGTGACTGACAGGCGCTGATCATGGGACTGTGCACGAACTGATCACGTGGCTATCATGCACTGATCACGTTTTTGCGCATGCACTGATGACGTGGCTGTTCGGGAACTGATCACGTGTTTATCAGGCAGTGATCAGTGACTGACAGGCGCTGATCAGGGGACTGTGAAGGCACTGATCAGGTGCTGATAAGGAACTAACCACCTGACCGCGCATGCAGTGATCACGTGGATGGTCGTTCACTGATCACGTGTTTATCATATGGTGATCACGTGACTGAGAGGCGCTGAACACTTGACTGTGCCGTCAGTGATCACGTGGCTGAGCAGGCACTGATATCGTGACTGAGCATGCACTGATCATGTGCCGGGAGCCGGGGAGGCATTCCACTCTGGACAAAGGTCATGAGGAAGGAGGCTCGGCATACGCAAATGCGGGATCGAGCCTCAGGAGTCCACCCGGATATTCTCGAGCATCTCCCCCCAAAAAAACCAGAGTCTGCCTACTGTATTGCTTTGTGCTCTCACCTCTGATTTCACTGGGGGCTGTCCCCCACCACCATCTCGCTCTCTCTGTCAAAGAGTTAACTTACAGCTCCAATTCATAAAGTTCCTTGTCATTTTTCCCTTTAACTTCCAGCTGAGTCTCCATCTGGAGCGCGGAACCCACCACGCTTACTAATTATGCCTGGGCTGCTAAGACCCACTCGAGAAGGTGTCTAGGGTGAGGCACCTTTCGCTATTCGAGAGGGCGCCTGCGGCCTACGTAAGTGGTGCAAACTTCTTGTCTTGAAGTTTGATTGGTCTTCCGCATAAACCAAGCTACTCAGTCTCTTTTCTCCACCGAAATTTCCTACTGAGCTCTCCTCATACTATCATTCTTGACATTTCTGATTAGCATATAAATAGTCGCCTAGGCCATCTCTCCTTCGAATACCCTGGATCAGTTGGGGCTGGTCCCCGGCAGGTGGCGACCGAACAGGGACCTCAGGAGGCAATACTCAAAGAGCTGAGCAGACACGAACCACGCAATCAGCAGGCAATAAGCATGGAGCTCAGCAGTGACGAATCATGCTGCTCAACTGGCAATAATCAAGCATGTGACCAGGCAGGAATCACGCAGCTCAGCTGGCAATTGTCAAGCAGATGAGCCGACAGGAATCACGCAGCTCAGCAGGCCCTGATCACGTGACTCTGCAGGCACTGATCACGTGGCTGATCAAGTCCAGATCACGTGACTGAGCATGCACTAATCACGTGGCTATTATGCACTGATGACGTGACTGCGCATGCACTGATGACGTGGCTGATCAGGCACTGATCACATGGCTCATCATGCACTGATCACGTGTTTATCAGGCAATGATCAGTGACTGACAGGCGCTGATCATGGGACTGTGCACGAACTGATCACGTGGCTATCATGCACTGATCACGTGACTGCCCATGCACTGATCACGTGGCTGTTCAGGAACTGATCACGTGTTTATCAGGCAGTGATCACGTGACTGACAGGCGCTGATCACGGGACTGTGCCGTCAGTGATCACGTGGCTGAGCAGGCACTGATATCGTGACTGAGCATGCACTGATCATGTGCCGGGAGCCGGGAGAGGCATTCCACTCTGGACAAAGGTCATGAGGAAGGAGGCTCGGCATACGCAAATGCGGGATCGAGCCTCAGGAGTCCACCCGGATATTCTCGAGCATCTCCCCCAAAAAACCAGAGTCTGCCTACTGTATTGCTTTGTGCTCTCACCTCTGATTTCACTGGGGGCTGTCCCCCACCACCATCTCGCTCTCTCTGTCAAAGAGTTAACTTACAGCTCCAATTCATAAAGTTCCTTGTCATTCTTCCCTTTTACTTCCAGCTGAGTCTCCATCTGGAGCGCGGAACCCACCACGCTTACTAATTATGCCTGGGCTGCTAAGACCCACTCGAGAAGGTGTCTAGGGTGAGGCACCTTTCGCTATTCGAGAGGGCGCCTGCGGCCTACGTAAGTGGTGCAAACTTCTTGTCTTGAAGTTTGATTGGTCTTCCGCGTAAACCAAGCTACTCAGTCTCTTTTCTCCACCGAAATTTCCTACTGAGCTCTCCTCATACTATCATTCTTGACATCTCTGATTAGCATATAAATAGTCGCCTAGGCCATCTCTCCTTCGAATACCCTGGATCAGTTGGGGCTGGTCCCCGGCCGGTGGCGACCGAACAGGGACCTCAGGAGGCAATACTCAAAGAACTGAGCAGACACGAACCACGCAATCAGCAGGCAATAAGCATGGAGCTCAGCAGTGACGAATCATGCTGCTCACCTGGCAATAATCAAGCATGTGACCAGGCAGGAATCACGCAGCTCAGCTGGCAATTGTCAAGCAGATGAGCCGACAGGAATCACGCAGCTCAGCAGGCCCTGATCACGTGACTCTGCAGGCACTGATCACGTGGCTGATCAAGTCCAGATCACGAGACTGAGCATGTAATGATCACGTGGCTATCAAGCACTGATGACGTGACTGCGCATGCACTGATGACGTGGCTGATCAGGCACTGATCACATGGCTCATCATACACTGATCACGTGTTTATCAGGCAATGATCAGTGACTGACAGGCGCTGATCATGGGAATGTGCACGAACTGATCACGTGGCTATCATGCACTGATCACGTGACTGCGCATGCACTGATGACGTGGCTGTTCGGGAACTGATCACGTGTTTATCAGGCAGTGATCAGTGACTGACAGGTGCTGATCAGGGGACTGTGCACGCACTGATCAGGTGGCTGATCAGGAACTAACCACCTGACCGCGCATGCAGTGATCACGTGGCTGGTCGTTCACTGATCACGTGTTTATCATACGGTGATCACGTGACTGAGAGGCGCTGATCACGTGACTGTGCCGTCAGTGATCACGTGGCTGAGCAGGCACTGATATCGTGACTGAGCATGCAGTGATCATGTGCCGGGAGCCGGGGAGGCATTCCACTCTGGACAAAGGTCATGAGGAAGGAGGCTCGGCATACGCAAATGCGGGATCGAGCCTCAGGAGTCCACCCGGATAATCTCGAGCATCTCCCCCCCAAAAAAACTGGAGTCTGCCTACTGTATTGCTTTGTGCTCTCACCTCTGATTTCACTGGGGGCTGTCCCCCACCACCATCTCGCTCTCTCTGTCAAAGAGTTAACTTAGAGCTCCAATTCATAAAGTTCCTTGTCATTCTTCCCTTTAACTTCCAGCTGAGTCTCCATCTGGAGCGCGGAACCCACCACGCTTACTAATTATGCCTGGGCTGCTAAGACCCACTCGAGAAGGTGTCTAGGGTGAGGCTCCTTTCGCTATTCGAGAGGGCGCCTGGGGCCTACGTAAGTGGTGCAAACTTCTTGTCTTGAAGTTTTATTGGTCTTCCGCGTAAACCAAGCTACTCAGTCTCTTTCTCCACCGAATTTTCCTACTGAGCTCTCCTCATATTATTATTCTTGACATCTCTGATTAGCACATAAATAGTCGCCTAGGCCATCTCTCCTTCGAATACCATGGATCAGTTGGGGCTGGTCCCCGGCAGGTGGCGACCGAACAGGGACCTCAGGAGGCAATACTCAAAGAGCTGAGCAGACACGAACCACGCAATCAGCAGGCAATAAGCATGGAGCTCAGCAGTGACGAATCATGCTGCTCAACTGGCAATAATCAAGCACGTGGCCAGGCAGGAATCACGCAGCTCAGCTGGCAATTTTCATGCAGATGAGCCGGCAGGAATCACGCAGCTCAGCAGGCCCTGATCACGTGACTCTGCAGGCACTGATCACGTGGCTGATCAAGTCCAGATCACGTGACTGAGCATGCACTGATCACGTGGCTATCATGCACTGATGACGTGACTGCGCATGCACTGATGACGTGGCTGATCGGGCACTGAACACATGGCTCATCATGCACTGATCACGTGTTTATCAGGCAATGATCAGTGACTGACAGGCGCTGATCATGGGACTGTGCACGCACTGATCACGTGGCTATCATGCACTGATCACGTGACTGCGCATGCACTGATGACGTGGCTGTTCGGGCACTGATCACGTGTTTATCAGGCAGTGATCAGTGACTGACAGGCGCTGATCAGGGGACTGTGCCCACACTGATCAGGTGGCTGATCAGGAACTGACCACCTGACTGCGCATGCAGTGATCACGTGGCTGGTCGTTCACTGATCACGTGTTTATCATACGGTGATCACGTGACTGAGAGGCGCTGATCACGTGACTGTGCCGTCAGTGATCACGTGGCTGAGCAGGCACTGATATCGTGACTGAGCATGCACTGATCATGTGCCGGGAGCCGGGGAGGCTTTCCACTCTGGACAAAGGTCATGAGGAAGGAGGCTCGGCATACGCAAATGCGGAATCGAGCCTCAGGAGTCCACCCGGGTATTCTCGAGCATCTCCCCCCAAAAAAACCAGAGTCTGCCTACTGTATTGCTTTGTGCTCTCACCTCTGATTTCACTGGGGGCTGTCCCCCACCACCATCTCGCTCTCTCTGTCAAAGAGGTAACTTACAGCTCCAATTCATAAAGTTCCTTGTCATTCTTCCCTTTAACTTCCAGCTGAGTCTCCGTCTGGAGCGCGGAACCCACCACGCTTACTAATTATGCCTGGGCTGCTAAGACCCACTCGAGAAGGTGTCTAGGGTGAGGCACCTTTCGCTATTCGAGAGGGCGTCTGCGGCCTACGTAAGTGGTGCAAACTTCTTGTCTTGAAGTTTGATTGGTCTTCCACGTAAACCAAGCTACTCAGTCTATTTTCTCCACCGAATTTTCCTACTGAGCTCTCCTCATACTATTATTCTTGACATCTCTGATTAGCATATAAATAGTAGCCTAGGCCATCTCTCCTTCGAATACCCTGGATCAGTTGGGGCTGGTCCCCGGCAGGTGGCGACCAAACAGGGACCTCAGGAGGCAATACTCAAAGAGCTGAGCAGACACAAACCACGCAATCAGCAGGCAATAAGCATGGAGCTCAGCAGTGACGAATCATGCTGCTCAACTGGCAATAATCAAGCACGTGACCAGGCAGGAATCACCCAGCTCTGATGGCAATGGTCATGCAGATGAGCCGGCAGGAATCACGCAGCTCAGCAGGCCCTGATCACGTGACTCTGCAGGCACTGATCACGTGGCTGATCAAGTCCAGATCACGTGACTGAGCATGCACTGATCACGTGGCTATCATGCACTGATGACGTGACTGTGCATGCACTGATGACGTGGCTGATCAGGCACTGATCACATGGCTCATCATACACTGATCACGTGTTTATCAGGCAATGATCAGTGACTGACAGGCGCTGATCATGGGACTGTGCACGAACTGATCACGTGGCTATCATGCACTGATCACGTGACTGCGCATGCACTGATGACGTGGCTGTTCGGGCACTGATCACGTGTTTATCAGGCAGTGATCAGTGACTGACAGGTGCTGATCAGGGGACTGTGCACGCACTGATCAGGTGGCTGATCAGGAACTGACCACCTGACCGCGCATGCAGTGATCACGTGGCTGGTCGTTCACTGATCACGTGTTTATCATACGGTGATCACGTGACTGAGAGGCGCTGATCACGTGACTGTGCCGTCAGTGATCACGTGGCTGAGCAGGCACTGATATCGTGACTGAGCATGCAGTGATCATGTGCCGGGAGCCGGGGAGGCATTCCACTCTGGACAAAGGTCATGAGGAAGGAGGCTCGGCATACGCAAATGCGGGATCGAGCCTCAGGAGTCCACCCGGATAATCTCGAGCATCTCCCCCCAAAAAAACCGGAGTCTGCCTACTGTATTGCTTTGTGCTCTCACCTCTGATTTCACTGGGGGCTGTCCCCCACCACCATCTCGCTCTCTCTGTCAAAGAGTTAACTTAGAGCTCCAATTCATAAAGTTCCTTGTCATTCTTCACTTTAACTTCCAGCTGAGTCTCCATCTGGAGCGCGGAACCCAGCACGCTTACTAATTATGCCTGGGCTGCTAAGACCCACTCGAGAAGGTGTCTAGGGTGAGGCTCCTTTCGCTATTCGAGAGGGCGCCTGGGGCCTACGTAAGTGGTGCAAACTTCTTGTCTTGAAGTTTGATTGGTCTTCCGCGTAAACCAAGCTACTCAGTCTCTTTTCTCCACCGAATTTTCCTACTGAGCTCTCCTCATACTATTATTCTTGACATCTCTGATTAGCACATAAATAGTCGCCTAGGCCATCTCTCCTTCGAATACCCTGGATCAGTTGGGGCTGGTCCCCGGCAGGTGGCGACCGAACAGGGACCTCAGGAGGCAATACTCAAAGAGCTGAGCAGACACGAACCACGCAATCAGCAGGCAATAAGCATGGAGCTCAGCAGTGACGAATCATGCTGCTCAACTGGCAATAATCAAGCACGTGGCCAGGCAGGAATCACGCAGCTCAGCTGGCAATTTTCATGCAGATGAGCCGGCAGGAATCACGCAGCTCAGCAGGCCCTGATCACGTGACTCTGCAGGCACTGATCACGTGGCTGATCAAGTCCAGATCACGTGACTGAGCATGCACTGATCACGTGGCTATCATGCACTGATGACGTGACTGCGCATGCACTGATGACGTGGCTGATCGGGCACTGAACACATGGCTCATCATGCACTGATCACGTGTTTATCAGGCAATGATCAGTGACTGACAGGCGCTGATCATGGGACTGTGCACGCACTGATCACGTGGCTATCATGCACTGATCACGTGACTGCGCATGCACTGATGACGTGGCTGTTCGGGCACTGATCACGGGTTTATCAGGCAGTGATCAGTGACTGACAGGCGCTGATCAGGGGACTGTGCCCACACTGATCAGGTGGCTGATCAGGAACTGACCACCTGACTGCGCATGCAGTGATCACGTGGCTGGTCGTTCACTGATCACGTGTTTATCATACGGTGATCACGTGACTGAGAGGCGCTGATCACGTGACTGTGCCGTCAGTGATCACGTGGCTGAGCAGGCACTGATATCGTGGCTGAGCATGCACTGATCATGTGCCGGGAGCCGGGGAGGCATTCCACTCTGGACAAAGGTCATGAGGAAGGAGGCTCGGCATACGCAAATGCGGGATCGAGCCTCAGGAGTCCACCCGGGTATTCTCGAGCATCTCCCCCCAAAAAAAACCAGAGTCTGCCTACTGTATTGCTTTGTGCTCTAACCTCTGATTTCACTGGGGGCTGTCCCCCACCACCATCTCGCTCTCTCTGTCAAAGAGTTAACTTACAGCTCCAATTCATAAAGTTCCTTGTCATTCTTCCCTTTAACTTCCAGCTGAGTCTCCGTCTGGAGCGCGGAACCCACCACGCTTACTAATTATGCCTGGGCTGCTAAGACCCACGCGAGAAGGTGTCTAGGGTGAGGCACCTTTCACGATTCGAGAGGGCGCCTGCGGCCTACGTAAGTGGTGCAAACTTCTTGTCTTGAAGTTTGATTGGTCTTCCGCGTAAACCAAGCTACTCAGTCTCTTTTCTCCACCGAATTTTCCTACTGAGCTCTCCTCATACTATTATTCTTGACATCTCTGATTAGCATATAAATAGTCGCCTAGGCCATCTCTCCTTCGAATACCCTGGATCAGTTGGGGCTGGTCCCCGGCAGGTGGCGACCGAACAGGGACCTCAGGAGGCAATACTCAAAGAACTGAGCAGACACGAACCACGCAATCAGCAGGCAATAAGCATGGAGCTCAGCAGTGACGAATCATGCTGCTCAACTGGCAATAATCAAGCACGTGACCAGGCAGGAATCACGCAGCTCAGCTGGCAATTGTCAAGCAGATGAGCCGACAGGAATCACGCAGCTCAGCAGGCCCTGATCACGTGACTCTGCAGGCACTGATCACGTGGCTGATCAAGTCCAGATCACGTGACTGAGCATGTACTGATCACGTGGCTATCAAGCACTGATGACGTGACTGTGCATGCACTGATGACGTGGCTGATCAGGCACTGATCACATGGCTCATCATGCACTGATCACGTGTTTATCAGGCAATGATCAGTGACTGACAGGCGCTGATCATGGGACTGTGCACGAACTGATCACGTGGCTATCATGCACTGATCACGTGACTGCGCATGCACTGATGATGTGGCTGTTCGGGCACTGATCACGTGTTTATCAGGCAGTGATCAGTGACTGACAGGTGCTGATCAGGGGACTGTGCACGCACTGATCAGGTGGCTGATCAGGAACTGACCACCTGACCGCGCATGCAGTGATCACGTGGCTGGTCGTTCACTGATCACCTGTTTATCATACGGTGATCACGTGACTGAGAGGCGCTGATCATGTGACTGTGCCGTCAGTGATCACGTGGCTGAGCAGGCACTGATATCGTGACTGAGCATGCAGTGATCATGTGCCGGGAGCCGGGGAGGCATTCCACTCTGGACAAAGGTCATGAGGAAGGAGGCTCGGCATACGCAAATGCGGGATCGAGCCTCAGGAGTCCACCCGGATAATCTCGAGCATCTCCCCCCCAAAAAAACTGGAGTCTGCCTACTGTATTGCTTTGTGCTCTCACCTCTGATTTCACTGGGGGCTGTCCCCCACCACCATCTCGCTCTCTCTGTCAAAGAGTTAACTTAGAGCTCCAATTCATAAAGTTCCTTGTCATTCTTCCCTTTAACTTCCAGCTGAGTCTCCATCTGGAGCGCGGAACCCACCACGCTTACTAATTATGCCTGGGCTGCTAAGACCCACTCGAGAAGGTGTCTAGGGTGAGGCACCTTTCGCTATTCGAGAGGGCGCCTGGGGCCTACGTAAGTGGTGCAAACTTCTTGTCTTGAAGTTTGATTGGTCTTCCGCGTAAACCAAGCTACTCAGTCTCTTTTCTCCACCGAATTTTCCTACTGAGCTCTCCTCATACTATTATTCTTGACATCTCTGATTAGCACATAAATAGTCGCCTAGGCCATCTCTCCTTCGAATACCATGGATCAGTTGGGGCTGGTCCCCGGCAGGTGGCGAACGAACAGGGACCTCAGGAGGCAATACTCAAAGAGCTGAGCAGACACGAACCACGCAATCAGCAGGCAATAAGCATGGAGCTCAGCAGTGACGAATCATGCTGCTCAACTGGCAATAATCAAGCACGTGGCCAGGCAGGAATCACGCAGCTCAGCTGGCAATTTTCATGCAGATGAGCCGGCAGGAATCACGCAGCTCAGCAGGCCCTGTTCACGTGACTCTGCAGGCACTGATCACGTGGCTGATCAAGTACAGATCACGTGACTGAGCATGCACTGATCACGTGGCTATCATGCACTGATGACGTGACTGCGCATGCACTGATGACGTGGCTGATCGGGCACTGAACACATGGCTCATCATGCACTGATCACGTGTTTATCAGGCAATGATCAGTGACTGACAGGCGCTGATCATGGGACTGTGCACGCACTGATCATGTGGCTATCATGCACTGATCACGTGACTGCGCATGCACTGATGACGTGGCTGTTCGGGCACTGATCACGTGTTTATCAGGCAGTGATCAGTGACTGACAGGCGCTGATCAGGGGACTGTGCCCACACTGATCAGGTGGCTGATCAGGAACTGACCACCTGACTGCGCATGCAGTGATCACGTGGCTGGTCGTTCACTGATCACGTGTTTATCATACGGTGATCACGTGACTGAGAGGCGCTGATCACGTGACTGTGCCGTCAGTGATCACGTGGCTGAGCAGGCACTGATATCGTGACTGAGCATGCACTGATCATGTGCCGGGAGCCGGGGAGGCTTTCCACTCTGGACAAAGGTCATGAGGAAGGAGGCTCGGCATACGCAAATGCGGGATCGAGCCTCAGGAGTCCACCCGGGTATTCTCGAGCATCTCCCCCAAAAAAACCAGAGTCTGCCTACTGTATTGCTTTGTGCTCTCACCTCTGATTTCACTGGGGGCTGTCCCCCACCACCATCTCGCTCTCTCTGTCAAAGAGTTAACTTACAGCTCCAATTCATAAAGTTCCTTGTCATTCTTCCCTTTAACTTCCAGCTGAGTCTCCGTCTGGAGCGCGGAACCCACCACGCTTACTAATTATGCCTGGGCTGCTAAGACCCACTCGAGAAGGTGTCTAGGGTGAGGCACCTTTCGCTATTCGAGAGGGCGTCTGCGGCCTACGTAAGTGGTGCAAACTTCTTGTCTTGAAGTTTGATTGGTCTTCCGCGTAAACCAAGCTACTCAGTCTCTTTTCTCCACCGAATTTTCCTACTGAGCTCTCCTCATACTATTATTCTTGACATCTCTGATTAGCATATAAATAGTCGCCTAGGCCATCTCTCCTTCGAATACCCTGGATCAGTTGGGGCTGGTCCCCGGCAGGTGGCGACCAAACAGGGACCTCAGGAGGCAATACTCAAAGAGCTGAGCAGACACGAACCACGCAATCAGCAGGCAATAAGCATGGAGCTCAGCAGTGACGAATCATGCTGCTCAACTGGCAATAATCAAGCACGTGACCAGGCAGGAATCACGCAGCTCACCTGGCAATTGTCAAGCAGATGAGCCGGCAGGAATCACGCAGCTCAGCAGGCCCTGATCACGTGACTCTGCAGGCACTGATCACGTGGCTGATCAAGTCCAGATCACGTGACTGAGCATGCACTGATCACGTGGCTATCATGCACTGATGACGTGACTGCGCATGCACTGATGACGTGGCTGATCGGGCACTGATCACATGGCTCATCATGCACTGATCACGTGTTTATCAGGCAATGATCAGTGACTGACAGGCGCTGATCATGGGACTGTGCACGAACTGATCACGTGGCTATCATGCACTGATCACGTGACTGCGCATGCACTGATGACGTGGCTGTTCGGGCACTGATCACGTGTTTATCAGGCAGTGATCAGTGACTGACAGGCGCTGATCAGGGGACTGTGAACGCACTGATCAGGTGGCTGATAAGGAACTGACCACCTGACCTCGCATGCAGTGATCACGTGGATGGTCGTTCACTGATCACGTGTTTATCATACGGTGATCACGTGACTGAGAGGCGCTGATCACTTGACTGTGCCGTCAGTGATCACGTGGCTGAGCAGGCACTGATATCGTGACTGAGCATGCAGTGATCATGTGCCGGGAGCCGGGGAGGCATTCCACTCTGGACAAAGGTCATGAGGAAGGAGGCTCGGCATACGCAAATGCGGGATCGAGCCTCAGGAGTCCACCCGGATATTCTCGAGCATCTCCCCCAAAAAAACCAGAGTCTGCCTACTGTATTGCTTTGTGCTCTCACCTCTGATTTCACTGGGGGCTGTCCCCCACCACCATCTCGCTCTCTCTGTCAAAGAGTTAACTTACAGCTCCAATTCATAAAGTTCCTTGTCATTTTTCCCTTTAACTTCCAGCTGAGTCTCCATCTGGAGCGCGGAACCCACCACGCTTACTAATTATGCCTGGGCTGCTAAGACCCACTCGAGAAGGTGTCTAGGGTGAGGCACCTTTCGCTATTCGAGAGGGCGCCTGCGGCCTACGTAAGTGGTGCAAACTTCTTGTCTTGAAGTTTGATTGGTCTTCCGCGTAAACCAAGCTACTCAGTCTCTTTTCTCCACCGAATTTTCCTACTGAGCTCTCCTCATACTATTATTCTTGACATTTCTGATTAGCATATAAATAGTCGCCTAGGCCATCTCTCCTTCGAATACCCTGGATCAGTTGGGGCTGGTCCCCGGCAGGTGGCGACCGAACAGGGACCTCAGGAGGCAATACTCAAAGAACTGAGCAGACACGAACCACGCAATCAGTAGGCAATAAGCATGGAGCTCAGCAGTGACGAATCATGCTGCTCAACTGGCAATAATCAAGCACGTGACCAGGCAGGAATCACACAGCTCAGCTGGCAATTGTCAAGCAGATGAGCCGACAGGAATAACGCAGCTCAGCAGGCCCTGATCACGTGACTCTGCAGGCACTGATCACGTGGCTGAGCAAGTCCAGATCACGTGACTGAGCATGCACTGATCACGTGGCTATCATGCACTGATGACGTGACTGCGCATGCACTGATGACGTGGCTGATCAGGCACTGATCACATGGCTCATCATACACTGATCACGTGTTTATCAGGCAATGATCAGTGACTGACAGGCGCTGATCATGGGAATGTGCACGCACTGATCACGTGGCTATCATGCACTGATCACGTGACTGCCCATGCACTGATGACGTGGCTGTTCGGGCACTGATCACGTGTTTATCAGGCAGTGATCAGTGACTGACAGGCGCTGATCACGGGACTGTGCCGTCAGTGATCACGTGGCTGAGCAGGCACTGATATCGTGACTGAGCATGCACTGATCATGTGCCGGGAGCCCGGGAGGCATTCCACTCTGGACAAAGGTCATGAGGAAGGAGGCTCGGCATACGCAAATGCGGGATCGAGCCTCAGGAGTCCACCCAGATATTCTCGAGCATCTCCCCCCCAAAAAAACCAGAGTCTGCCTACTGTATTGCTTTGTGCTCTCACCTCTGATTTCACTGGGGGCTGTCCCCCACCACCATCTCGCTCTCTCTGTCAAAGAGTTAACTTAGAGCTCCAATTCATAAAGTTCCTTGTCATTCTTCCCTTTAACTTCCAGCTGAGTCTCCATCTGGAGCGCGGAACCCACCACGCTTACTAATTATGCCTGGGCTGCTAAGACCCACTCGAGAAGGTGTCTAGGGTGAGGCACCTTTCGCTATTCGAGAGGGCGCCTGCGGCCTACGTAAGTGGTGCAAACTTCTTGTCTTGAAGTTTGATTGGTCTTCCGCGTAAACCAAGCTACTCAGTCTCTTTTCTCCACCGAATTTTCCTACTGAGCTCTCCTCATACTATTATTCTTGACATCTCTGATTAGCATATAAATAGTCGCCTAGGCCATCTCTCCTTCGAATACCCTGGATCAGTTGGGGCTGGTCCCCGGCAGGTGGCGACCGAACAGGGACCTCAGGAGGCAATACTCAAAGAACTGAGCAGACACGAACCACGCAATCAGCAGGCAATAAGCATGGAGCTCAGCAGTGACGAATCATGCTGCTCAACTGGCAATAATCAAGCACGTGACCAGGCAGGAATCACGCAGCTCAGCTGGCAATTGTCAAGCAGATGAGCCGACAGGAATCACGCAGCTCAGCAGGCCCTGATCACGTGACTCTGCAGGCACTGATCACGTGGCTGATCAAGTCCAGATCACGTGACTGAGCATGTACTGATCACGTGGCTATCAAGCACTGATGACGTGACTGCGCATGCACTGATGACGTGGCTGATCAGGCACTGATCACATGGCTCATCATACACTGATCACGTGTTTATCAGGCAATGATCAGTGACTGACAGGCGCTGATCATGGGACTGTGCACGAACTGATCACGTGGCTATCATGCACTGATCACGTGACTGCGCATGCACTGATGACGTGGCTGTTCGGGCACTGATCACGTGTTTATCAGGCAGTGATCAGTGACTGACAGGTGCTGATCAGGGGACTGTGCACGCACTGATCAGGTGGCTGATCAGGAACTGACCACCTGACCGCGCATGCAGTGATCACGTGGCTGGTCGTTCACTGATCACGTGTTTATCATACGGTGATCACGTGACTGAGAGGCGCTGATCACGTGACTGTGCCGTCAGTGATCACGTGGCTGAGCAGGCACTGATATCGTGACTGAGCATGCAGTGATCATGTGCCGGGAGCCGGGGAGGCATTCCACTCTGGACAAAGGTCATGAGGAAGGAGGCTCGGCATACGCAAATGCGGGATCGAGCCTCAGGAGTCCACCCGGATAATCTCGAGCATCTCCCCCCAAAAAAACCGGAGTCTGCCTACTGTATTGCTTTGTGCTCTCACCTCTGATTTCACTGGGGGCTGTCCCCCACCACCATCTCGCTCTCTCTGTCAAAGAGTTAACTTAGAGCTCCAATTCATAAAGTTCCTTGTCATTCTTCCCTTTAACTTCCAGCTGAGTCTCCATCTGGAGCGCGGAACCCACCACGCTTACTAATTATGCCTGGGCTGCTAAGACCCACTCGAGAAGGTGTCTAGGGTGAGGCTCCTTTCGCTATTCGAGAGGGCGCCTGGGGCCTACGTAAGTGGTGCAAACTTCTTGTCTTGAAGTTTGATTGGTCTTCCGCGTAAACCAAGCTACTCAGTCTCTTTTCTCCACCGAATTTTCCTACTGAGCTCTCCTCATACTATTATTCTTGACATCTCTGATTAGCACATAAATAGTCGCCTAGGCCATCTCTCCTTCGAATACCATGGATCAGTTGGGGCTGGTCCCCGGCAGGTGGCGACCGAACAGGGACCTCAGGAGGCAATACTCAAAGAGCTGAGCAGACACGAACCACGCAATCAGCAGGCAATAAGCATGGAGCTCAGCAGTGACGAATCATGCTGCTCAACTGGCAATAATCAAGCACGTGGCCAGGCAGGAATCACGCAGCTCAGCTGGCAATTTTCATGCAGATGAGCCGGCAGGAATCACGCAGCTCAGCAGGCCCTGATCACGTGACTCTGCAGGCACTGATCACGTGGCTGATCAAGTCCAGATCACGTGACTGAGCATGCACTGATCACGTGGCTATCATGCACTGATGACGTGACTGCGCATGCACTGATGACGTGGCTGATCGGGCACTGAACACATGGCTCATCATGCACTGATCACGTGTTTATCAGGCAATGATCAGTGACTGACAGGCGCTGATCATGGGACTGTGCACGCACTGATCACGTGGCTATCATGCACTGATCACGTGACTGCGCATGCACTGATGACGTGGCTGTTCGGGCACTGATCACGTGTTTATCAGGCAGTGATCAGTGACTGACAGGCGCTGATCAGGGGACTGTGCCCACACTGATCAGGTGGCTGATCAGGAACTGACCACCTGACTGCGCATGCAGTGATCACGTGGCTGGTCGTTCACTGATCACGTGTTTATCATACGGTGATCACGTGACTGAGAGGCGCTGATCACGTGACTGTGCCGTCAGTGATCACGTGGCTGAGCAGGCACTGATATCGTGACTGAGCATGCACTGATCATGTGCCGGGAGCCGGGGAGGCTTTCCACTCTGGACAAAGGTCATGAGGAAGGAGGCTCGGCATACGCAAATGCGGGATCGAGCCTCAGGAGTCCACCCGGGTATTCTCGAGCATCTCCCCCCAAAAAAACCAGAGTCTGCCTACTGTATTGCTTTGTGCTCTCACCTCTGATTTCACTGGGGGCTGTCCCCCACCACCATCTCGCTCTCTCTGTCAAAGAGTTAACTTACAGCTCCAATTCATAAAGTTCCTTGTCATTCTTCCCTTTAACTTCCAGCTGAGTCTCCGTCTGGAGCGCGGAACCCACCACGCTTACTAATTATGCCTGGGCTGCTAAGACCCACTCGAGAAGGTGTCTAGGGTGAGGCACCTTTCGCTATTCGAGAGGGCGTCTGCGGCCTACGTAAGTGGTGCAAACTTCTTGTCTTGAAGTTTGATTGGTCTTCCGCGTAAACCAAGCTACTCAGTCTCTTTTCTCCACCGAATTTTCCTACTGAGCTCTCCTCATACTATTATTCTTGACATCTCTGATTAGCATATAAATAGTCGCCTAGGCCATCTCTCCTTCGAATACCCTGGATCAGTTGGGGCTGGTCCCCGGCAGGTGGCGACCGAACAGGGACCTCAGGAGGCAATACTCAAAGAACTGAGCAGACACGAACCACGCAATCAGCAGGCAATAAGCATGGAGCTCAGCAGTGACGAATCATGCTGCTCAACTGGCAATAATCAAGCACGTGACCAGGCAGGAATCACGCAGCTCAGCTGGCAATTGTCAAGCAGATGAGCCGACAGGAATCACGCAGCTCAGCAGGCCCTGATCACGTGACTCTGCAGGCACTGATCACGTGGCTGATCAAGTACAGATCACGTGACTGAGCATGTACTGATCACGTGGCTATCAAGCACTGATGACGTGACTGCGCATGCACTGATGACGTGGCTGATCAGGCACTGATCACATGGCTCATCATGCACTGATCACGTGTTTATCAGGCAATGCTCAGTGACTGACAGGCGCTGATCATGGGACTGTGCACGCACTGATCACGTGGCTATCATGCACTGATCACGTGACTGCGCATGCACTGATGACGTGGCTGTTCGGGCACTGATCACGGGTTTATCAGGCAGTGATCAGTGACTGACAGGTGCTGATCAGGGGACTGTGCACGCACTGATCAGGTGGTTGATCAGGAACTGACCACCTGACCGCGCATGCAGTGATCACGTGGCTGGTCGTTCACTGATCACGTGTTTATCATACGGTGATCACGTGACTGAGAGGCGCTGATCACGTGACTGTGCCGTCAGTGATCACGTGGCTGAGCAGGCACTGATATCGTGACTGAGCATGCAGTGATCATGTGCCGGGAGCCGGGGAGGCATTCCACTCTGGACAAAGGTCATGAGGAAGGAGGCTCGGCATACGCAAATGCGGGATCGAGCCTCAGGAGTCCACCCGGATAATCTCGAGCATCTCCCCCCAAAAAAACCGGAGTCTGCCTACTGTATTGCTTTGTGCTCTCACCTCTGATTTCACTGGGGGCTGTCCCCCACCACCATCTCGCTCTTTCTGTCAAAGAGTTAACTTAGAGCTCCAATTCATAAAGTTCCTTGTCATTCTTCCCTTTAACTTCCAGCTGAGTCTCCATCTGGAGCGCGGAACCCACCACGCTTACTAATTATGCCTGGGCTGCTAAGACCCACTCGAGAAGGTGTCTAGGGTGAGGCTCCTTTCGCTATTCGAGAGGGCGCCTGGGGCCTACGTAAGTGGTGCAAACTTCTTGTCTTGAAGTTTGATTGGTCTTCCACGTAAACCAAGCTACTCAGTCTCTTTCTCCACCGAATTTTCCTACTGAGCTCTCCTCATATTATTATTCTTGACATCTCTGATTAGCACATAAATAGTCGCCTAGGCCATCTCTCCTTCGAATACCATGGATCAGTTGGGGCTGGTCCCCGGCAGGTGGCGAACGAACAGGGACCTCAGGAGGCAATACTCAAAGAGCTGAGCAGACACGAACCACGCAATCAGCAGGCAATAAGCATGGAGCTCAGCAGTGACGAATCATGCTGCTCAACTGGCAATAATCAAGCACGTGGCCAGGCAGGAATCACGCAGCTCAGCTGGCAATTTTCATGCAGATGAGCCGGCAGGAATCACGCAGCTCAGCAGGCCCTGATCACGTGACTCTGCAGGCACTGATCACGTGGCTGATCAAGTCCAGATCACGTGACTGAGCATGCACTGATCACGTGGCTATCATGCACTGATGACGTGACTGCGCATGCACTGATGACGTGGCTGATCAGGCACTGATCACATGGCTCATCATGCACTGATCACGTGTTTATCAGGCAATGATCAGTGACTGACAGGCGCTGATCATGGGACTGTGCACGCACTGATCACGTGGCTATCATGCACTGATCACGTGACTGCCCATGCACTGATGACGTGGCTGTTCGGGCACTGATCACGTGTTTATCAGGCAGTGATCAGTGACTGACAGGCGCTGATCACGGGACTGTGCCGTCAGTGATCACGTGGCTGAGCAGGCACTGATATCGTGACTGAGCATGCACTGATCATGTGCCGGGAGCCGGGGAGGCATTCCACTCTGGACAAAGGTCATGAGGAAGGAGGCTCGGCATACGCAAATGCGGGATCGAGCCTCAGGAGTCCACCCGGATATTCTCGAGCATCTCCCCCCAAAAAAACCAGAGTCTGCCTACTGTATTGCTTTGTGCTCTCACCTCTGATTTCACTGGGGGCTGTCCCCCACCACCATCTCGCTCTCTCTGTCAAAGAGTTAACTTACAGCTCCAATTCATAAAGTTCCTTGTCATTCTTCCCTTTAACTTCCATCTGAGTCTCCATCTGGAGCGCGGAACACACCACGCTTACTAATTATGCCTGGGCTGCTAAGACCCACTCGAGAAGGTGTCTAGGGTGAGGCACCTTTCGCTATTCGAGAGGGCGCCTGGGGCCTACGTAAGTGGTGCAAACTTCTTGTCTTGAAGTTTGATTGGTCTTCCGCGTAAACCAAGCTACTCAGTCTCTTTTCTCCACCGAATTTTCCTACTGAGCTCTCCTCATACTATTATTCTTGACATCTCTGATTAGCACATAAATAGTCGCCTAGGCCATCTCTCCTTCGAATACCATGGATCAGTTGGGGCTGGTCCCCGGCAGGTGGCGAACGAACAGGGACCTCAGGAGGCAATACTCAAAGAGCTGAGCAGACACGAACCACGCAATCAGCAGGCAATAAGCATGGAGCTCAGCAGTGACGAATCATGCCGCTCAACTGGCAATAATCAAGCACGTGGCCAGGCAGGAATCACGCAGCTCAGCTGGCAATTTTCATGCAGATGAGCCGGCAGGAATCACGCAGCTCAGCAGGCCCTGATCACGTGACTCTGCAGGCACTGATCACGTGGCTGATCAAGTCCAGATCACGTGACTGAGCATGCACTGATCACGTGGCTATCATGCACTGATGACGTGACTGCGCATGCACTGATGACCTGGCTGATCGGGCACTGATCACATGGCTCATCATGCACTGATCACGTGTTTATCAGGCAATGATCAGTGACTGACAGGCGCTGATCATGGGACTGTGCACGCACTGATCACGTGGCTATCATGCACTGATCACGTGACTGCGCATGCACTGATGACGTGGCTGTTCGGGCACTGATCACGTGTTTATCAGGCAGTGATCAGTGACTGACAGGCGCTGATCAGGGGACTGTGCACGCACTGATCAGGTGGCTGATCAGGAACTGACCACCTGACTGCGCATGCAGTGATCACGTGGCTGGTCGTTCACTGATCACGTGTTTATCATACGGTGATCACGTGACTGAGAGGCGCTGATCACGTGACTGTGCCGTCAGTGATCACGTGGCTGAGCAGGCACTGATATCGTGACTGAGCATGCACTGATCATGTGCCGGGAGCCGGGGAGGCATTCCACTCTGGACAAAGGTCATGAGGAAGGAGGCTCGGCATACGCAAATGCGGGATCGAGCCTCAGGAGTCCACCCGGATATTCTCGAGCATCTCCCCCCAAAAAAACCGGAGTCTGCCTACTGTATTGCTTTGTGCTCTCACCTCTGATTTCACTGGGGGCTGTCCCCCACCACCATCTCGCTCTCTCTGTCAAAGAGTTAACTTACAGCTCCAATTCATAAAGTTCCTTGTCATTCTTCCCTTTAACTTCCAGCTGAGTCTCCATCTGGAGCGCGGAACCCACCACGCTTACTAATTATGCCTGGGCTGCTAAGACCCACTCGAGAAGGTGTCTAGGGTGAGGCACCTTTCGCTATTCGAGAGGGCGCCTGCGGCCTACGTAAGTGGTGCAAACTTCTTGTCTTGAAGTTTGATTGGTCTTCCGCGTAAACCAAGCTACTCAGTCTCTTTTCTCCACCGAATTTTCCTACTGAGCTCTCCTCATACTATTATTCTTGACATCTCTGATTAGCATATAAATAGTCGCCTAGGCCATCTCTCCTTCGAATACCCTGGATCAGTTGGGGCTGGTCCCCGGCAGGTGGCGACCGAACAGGGACCTCAGGAGGCAATACTCAAAGAGCTGAGCAGACACGAACCACGCAATCAGCAGGCAATAAGCATGGAGCTCAGCAGTGACGAATCATGCTGCTCAACTGGCAATAATCAAGCACGTGACCAGGCAGGAATCACGCAGCTCAGCTGGCAATTGTCAAGCAGATGAGCCGACAGGAATCACGCAGCTCAGCTGGCAATTGTCATGCAGATGAGCCGGCAGGAATCACGCAGCTCAGCAGGCCCTGATCACGTGACTCTGCAGGCACTGATCACGTGGCTGATCAAGTCCAGATCACGTGACTGAGCATGCACTGATCACGTGGCTATCATGCACTGATGACGTGACTGCGCATGCACTGATGACGTGGCTGATCGGGCACTGATCACATGGCTCATCATGCACTGATCACGTGTTTATCAGGCAATGATCAGTGACTGACAGGCGCTGATCATGGGACTGTGCACGCACTGATCACGTGGCTATCATGCACTGATCACGTGACTGCGCATGCACTGATGACGTGGCTGTTCGGGCACTGATCACGTGTTTATCAGGCAGTGATCAGTGACTGACAGGCGCTGATCAGGGGACTGTGCACGCACTGATCAGGTGGCTGATCAGGAACTGACCACCTGACCGCGCATGCAGTGATCACGTGGCTGGTCGTTCACTGATCACGTGTTTATCATACGGTGATCACGTGACTGAGAGGCGCTGATCACGTGACTGTGCCGTCAGTGATCACGTGGCTGAGCAGGCACTGATATCGTGACTGAGCATGCACTGATCATGTGCCGGGAGCCGGGGAGGCATTCCACTCTGGACAAAGGTCATGAGGAAGGAGGCTCGGCATACGCAAATGCGGGATCGAGCCTCAGGAGTCCACCCGGATATTCTCGAGCATCTCCCCCCAAAAAAACCAGAGTCTGCCTACTGTATTGCTTTGTGCTCTCACCTCTGATTTCACTGGGGGCTGTCCCCCACCACCATCTCGCTCTCTCTGTCAAAGAGTTAACTTACAGCTCCAATTCATAAAGTTCCTTGTCATTCTTCCCTTTAACTTCCAGCTGAGTCTCCATCTGGAGCGCGGAACCCACCACGCTTACTAATTATGCCTGGGCTGCTAAGACCCACTCGAGAAGGTGTCTAGGGTGAGGCACCTTTCGCTATTCGAGAGGGCGCCTGCGGCCTACGTAAGTGGTGCAAACTTCTTGTCTTGAAGTTTGATTGGTCTTCCGCGTAAACCAAGCTACTCAGTCTCTTTTCTCCACCGAATTTTCCTACTGAGCTCTCCTCATACTATTATTCTTGACATCTCTGATTAGCATATAAATAGTCGCCTAGGCCATCTCTCCTTCGAATACCCTGGATCAGTTGGGGCTGGTCCCCGGCAGGTGGCGACCGAACAGGGACCTCAGGAGGCAATACTCAAAGAGCTGAGCAGACACGAACCACGCAATCAGCAGGCAATAAGCATGGAGCTCAGCAGTGACGAATCATGCTGCTCAACTGGCAATAATCAAGCACGTGACCAGGCAGGAATCACGCAGCTCAGCTGGCAATTGTCAAGCAGATGAGCCGACAGGAATCACGCAGCTCAGCAGGCCCTGATCACGTGACTCTGCAGGCACTGATCACGTGGCTGATCAAGTCCAGATCACGTGACTGAGCATGCACTGATCACGTGGCTATCATGCACTGATGACGTGACTGCGCATGCACTGATGACGTGGCTGATCAGGCACTGATCACATGGCTCATCATGCACTGATCACGTGTTTATCAGGCAATGATCAGTGACTGACAGGCGCTGATCATGGGACTGTGCACGCACTGATCACGTGGCTATCATGCACTGATCACGTGACTGCGCATGCACTGATGACGTGGCTGTTCGGGCACTGATCACGTGTTTATCAGGCAGTGATCAGTGACTGACAGGCGCTGATCAGGGGACTGTGCACGCACTGATCAGGTGGCTGATCAGGAACTGACCACCTGACCGCGCATGCAGTGATCACGTGGCTGGTCGTTCACTGATCACGTGTTTATCATACGGTGATCACGTGACTGAGAGGCGCTGATCACGTGACTGTGCCGTCAGTGATCACGTGGCTGAGCAGGCACTGATATCGTGACTGAGCATGCACTGATCATGTGCCGGGAGCCGGGGAGGCATTCCACTCTGGACAAAGGTCATGAGGAAGGAGGCTCGGCATACGCAAATGCGGGATCGAGCCTCAGGAGTCCACCCGGATATTCTCGAGCATCTCCCCCCAAAAAAACCGGAGTCTGCCTACTGTATTGCTTTGTGCTCTCACCTCTGATTTCACTGGGGGCTGTCCCCCACCACCATCTCGCTCTCTCTGTCAAAGAGTTAACTTACAGCTCCAATTCATAAAGTTCCTTGTCATTCTTCCCTTTAACTTCCAGCTGAGTCTCCATCTGGAGCGCGGAACCCACCACGCTTACTAATTATGCCTGGGCTGCTAAGACCCACTCGAGAAGGTGTCTAGGGTGAGGCACCTTTCGCTATTCGAGAGGGCGCCTGCGGCCTACGTAAGTGGTGCAAACTTCTTGTCTTGAAGTTTGATTGGTCTTCCGCGTAAACCAAGCTACTCAGTCTCTTTTCTCCACCGAATTTTCCTACTGAGCTCTCCTCATACTATTATTCTTGACATCTCTGATTAGCATATAAATAGTCGCCTAGGCCATCTCTCCTTCGAATACCCTGGATCAGTTGGGGCTGGTCCCCGGCAGGTGGCGACCGAACAGGGACCTCAGGAGGCAATACTCAAAGAGCTGAGCAGACACGAACCACGCAATCAGCAGGCAATAAGCATGGAGCTCAGCAGTGACGAATCATGCTGCTCAACTGGCAATAATCAAGCACGTGACCAGGCAGGAATCACGCAGCTCAGCTGGCAATTGTCATGCAGATGAGCCGGCAGGAATCACGCAGCTCAGCAGGCCCTGATCACGTGACTCTGCAGGCACTGATCACGTGGCTGATCAAGTCCAGATCACGTGACTGAGCATGCACTGATCACGTGGCTATCATGCACTGATGACGTGACTGCGCATGCACTGATGACGTGGCTGATCGGGCACTGATCACATGGCTCATCATGCACTGATCACGTGTTTATCAGGCAATGATCAGTGACTGACAGGCGCTGATCATGGGACTGTGCACGCACTGATCACGTGGCTATCATGCACTGATCACGTGACTGCGCATGCACTGATGACGTGGCTGTTCGGGCACTGATCACGTGTTTATCAGGCAGTGATCAGTGACTGACAGGCGCTGATCAGGGGACTGTGCACGCACTGATCAGGTGGCTGATCAGGAACTGACCACCTGACTGCGCATGCAGTGATCACGTGGCTGGTCGTTCACTGATCACGTGTTTATCATACGGTGATCACGTGACTGAGAGGCGCTGATCACGTGACTGTGCCGTCAGTGATCACGTGGCTGAGCAGGCACTGATATCGTGACTGAGCATGCACTGATCATGTGCCGGGAGCCGGGGAGGCATTCCACTCTGGACAAAGGTCATGAGGAAGGAGGCTCGGCATACGCAAATGCGGGATCGAGCCTCAGGAGTCCACCCGGATATTCTCGAGCATCTCCCCCCAAAAAAACCAGAGTCTGCCTACTGTATTGCTTTGTGCTCTCACCTCTGATTTCACTGGGGGCTGTCCCCCACCACCATCTCGCTCTCTCTGTCAAAGAGTTAACTTACAGCTCCAATTCATAAAGTTCCTTGTCATTCTTCCCTTTAACTTCCAGCTGAGTCTCCATCTGGAGCGCGGAACCCACCACGCTTACTAATTATGCCTGGGCTGCTAAGACCCACTCGAGAAGGTGTCTAGGGTGAGGCACCTTTCGCTATTCGAGAGGGCGCCTGCGGCCTACGTAAGTGGTGCAAACTTCTTGTCTTGAAGTTTGATTGGTCTTCCGCGTAAACCAAGCTACTCAGTCTCTTTTCTCCACCGAATTTTCCTACTGAGCTCTCCTCATACTATTATTCTTGACATCTCTGATTAGCATATAAATAGTCGCCTAGGCCATCTCTCCTTCGAATACCCTGGATCAGTTGGGGCTGGTCCCCGGCAGGTGGCGACCGAACAGGGACCTCAGGAGGCAATACTCAAAGAGCTGAGCAGACACGAACCACGCAATCAGCAGGCAATAAGCATGGAGCTCAGCAGTGACGAATCATGCTGCTCAACTGGCAATAATCAAGCACGTGACCAGGCAGGAATCACGCAGCTCAGCTGGCAATTGTCAAGCAGATGAGCCGACAGGAATCACGCAGCTCAGCAGGCCCTGATCACGTGACTCTGCAGGCACTGATCACGTGGCTGATCAAGTCCAGATCACGTGACTGAGCATGCACTGATCACGTGGCTATCATGCACTGATGACGTGACTGCGCATGCACTGATGACGTGGCTGATCGGGCACTGATCACATGGCTCATCATGCACTGATCACGTGTTTATCAGGCAATGATCAGTGACTGACAGGCGCTGATCATGGGACTGTGCACGCACTGATCACGTGGCTATCATGCACTGATCACGTGACTGCGCATGCACTGATGACGTGGCTGTTCGGGCACTGATCACGTGTTTATCAGGCAGTGATCAGTGACTGACAGGCGCTGATCAGGGGACTGTGCACGCACTGATCAGGTGGCTGATCAGGAACTGACCACCTGACCGCGCATGCAGTGATCACGTGGCTGGTCGTTCACTGATCACGTGTTTATCATACGGTGATCACGTGACTGAGAGGCGCTGATCACGTGACTGTGCCGTCAGTGATCACGTGGCTGAGCAGGCACTGATATCGTGACTGAGCATGCACTGATCATGTGCCGGGAGCCGGGGAGGCATTCCACTCTGGACAAAGGTCATGAGGAAGGAGGCTCGGCATACGCAAATGCGGGATCGAGCCTCAGGAGTCCACCCGGATATTCTCGAGCATCTCCCCCAAAAAAACCGGAGTCTGCCTACTGTATTGCTTTGTGCTCTCACCTCTGATTTCACTGGGGGCTGTCCCCCACCACCATCTCGCTCTCTCTGTCAAAGAGTTAACTTACAGCTCCAATTCATAAAGTTCCTTGTCATTCTTCCCTTTAACTTCCAGCTGAGTCTCCATCTGGAGCGCGGAACCCACCACGCTTACTAATTATGCCTGGGCTGCTAAGACCCACTCGAGAAGGTGTCTAGGGTGAGGCACCTTTCGCTATTCGAGAGGGCGCCTGCGGCCTACGTAAGTGGTGCAAACTTCTTGTCTTGAAGTTTGATTGGTCTTCCGCGTAAACCAAGCTACTCAGTCTCTTTTCTCCACCGAATTTTCCTACTGAGCTCTCCTCATACTATTATTCTTGACATCTCTGATTAGCATATAAATAGTCGCCTAGGCCATCTCTCCTTCGAATACCCTGGATCAGTTGGGGCTGGTCCCCGGCAGGTGGCGACCGAACAGGGACCTCAGGAGGCAATACTCAAAGAGCTGAGCAGACACGAACCACGCAATCAGCAGGCAATAAGCATGGAGCTCAGCAGTGACGAATCATGCTGCTCAACTGGCAATAATCAAGCACGTGACCAGGCAGGAATCACGCAGCTCAGCTGGCAATTGTCAAGCAGATGAGCCGGCAGGAATCACGCAGCTCAGCAGGCCCTGATCACGTGACTCTGCAGGCACTGATCACGTGGCTGATCAAGTCCAGATCACGTGACTGAGCATGCACTGATCACGTGGCTATCATGCACTGATGACGTGACTGCGCATGCACTGATGACGTGGCTGATCGGGCACTGATCACATGGCTCATCATGCACTGATCACGTGTTTATCAGGCAATGATCAGTGACTGACAGGCGCTGATCATGGGACTGTGCACGCACTGATCACGTGGCTATCATGCACTGATCACGTGACTGCGCATGCACTGATGACGTGGCTGTTCGGGCACTGATCACGTGTTTATCAGGCAGTGATCAGTGACTGACAGGCGCTGATCAGGGGACTGTGCACGCACTGATCAGGTGGCTGATCAGGAACTGACCACCTGACCGCGCATGCAGTGATCACGTGGCTGGTCGTTCACTGATCACGTGTTTATCATACGGTGATCACGTGACTGAGAGGCGCTGATCACGTGACTGTGCCGTCAGTGATCACGTGGCTGAGCAGGCACTGATATCGTGACTGAGCATGCACTGATCATGTGCCGGGAGCCGGGGAGGCATTCCACTCTGGACAAAGGTCATGAGGAAGGAGGCTCGGCATACGCAAATGCGGGATCGAGCCTCAGGAGTCCACCCGGATATTCTCGAGCATCTCCCCCCAAAAAAACCGGAGTCTGCCTACTGTATTGCTTTGTGCTCTCACCTCTGATTTCACTGGGGGCTGTCCCCCACCACCATCTCGCTCTCTCTGTCAAAGAGTTAACTTACAGCTCCAATTCATAAAGTTCCTTGTCATTCTTCCCTTTAACTTCCAGCTGAGTCTCCATCTGGAGCGCGGAACCCACCACGCTTACTAATTATGCCTGGGCTGCTAAGACCCACTCGAGAAGGTGTCTAGGGTGAGGCACCTTTCGCTATTCGAGAGGGCGCCTGCGGCCTACGTAAGTGGTGCAAACTTCTTGTCTTGAAGTTTGATTGGTCTTCCGCGTAAACCAAGCTACTCAGTCTCTTTTCTCCACCGAATTTTCCTACTGAGCTCTCCTCATACTATTATTCTTGACATCTCTGATTAGCATATAAATAGTCGCCTAGGCCATCTCTCCTTCGAATACCCTGGATCAGTTGGGGCTGGTCCCCGGCAGGTGGCGACCGAACAGGGACCTCAGGAGGCAATACTCAAAGAGCTGAGCAGACACGAACCACGCAATCAGCAGGCAATAAGCATGGAGCTCAGCAGTGACGAATCATGCTGCTCAACTGGCAATAATCAAGCACGTGACCAGGCAGGAATCACGCAGCTCAGCTGGCAATTGTCAAGCAGATGAGCCGACAGGAATCACGCAGCTCAGCAGGCCCTGATCACGTGACTCTGCAGGCACTGATCACGTGGCTGATCAAGTCCAGATCACGTGACTGAGCATGCACTGATCACGTGGCTATCATGCACTGATGACGTGACTGCGCATGCACTGATGACGTGGCTGATCGGGCACTGATCACATGGCTCATCATGCACTGATCACGTGTTTATCAGGCAATGATCAGTGACTGACAGGCGCTGATCATGGGACTGTGCACGCACTGATCACGTGGCTATCATGCACTGATCACGTGACTGCGCATGCACTGATGACGTGGCTGTTCGGGCACTGATCACGTGTTTATCAGGCAGTGATCAGTGACTGACAGGCGCTGATCAGGGGACTGTGCACGCACTGATCAGGTGGCTGATCAGGAACTGACCACCTGACCGCGCATGCAGTGATCACGTGGCTGGTCGTTCACTGATCACGTGTTTATCATACGGTGATCACGTGACTGAGAGGCGCTGATCACGTGACTGTGCCGTCAGTGATCACGTGGCTGAGCAGGCACTGATATCGTGACTGAGCATGCACTGATCATGTGCCGGGAGCCGGGGAGGCATTCCACTCTGGACAAAGGTCATGAGGAAGGAGGCTCGGCATACGCAAATGCGGGATCGAGCCTCAGGAGTCCACCCGGATATTCTCGAGCATCTCCCCCCAAAAAAACCGGAGTCTGCCTACTGTATTGCTTTGTGCTCTCACCTCTGATTTCACTGGGGGCTGTCCCCCACCACCATCTCGCTCTCTCTGTCAAAGAGTTAACTTACAGCTCCAATTCATAAAGTTCCTTGTCATTCTTCCCTTTAACTTCCAGCTGAGTCTCCATCTGGAGCGCGGAACCCACCACGCTTACTAATTATGCCTGGGCTGCTAAGACCCACTCGAGAAGGTGTCTAGGGTGAGGCACCTTTCGCTATTCGAGAGGGCGCCTGCGGCCTACGTAAGTGGTGCAAACTTCTTGTCTTGAAGTTTGATTGGTCTTCCGCGTAAACCAAGCTACTCAGTCTCTTTTCTCCACCGAATTTTCCTACTGAGCTCTCCTCATACTATTATTCTTGACATCTCTGATTAGCATATAAATAGTCGCCTAGGCCATCTCTCCTTCGAATACCCTGGATCAGTTGGGGCTGGTCCCCGGCAGGTGGCGACCGAACAGGGACCTCAGGAGGCAATACTCAAAGAGCTGAGCAGACACGAACCACGCAATCAGCAGGCAATAAGCATGGAGCTCAGCAGTGACGAATCATGCTGCTCAACTGGCAATAATCAAGCACGTGACCAGGCAGGAATCACGCAGCTCAGCTGGCAATTGTCAAGCAGATGAGCCGGCAGGAATCACGCAGCTCAGCAGGCCCTGATCACGTGACTCTGCAGGCACTGATCACGTGGCTGATCAAGTCCAGATCACGTGACTGAGCATGCACTGATCACGTGGCTATCATGCACTGATGACGTGACTGCGCATGCACTGATGACGTGGCTGATCGGGCACTGATCACATGGCTCATCATGCACTGATCACGTGTTTATCAGGCAATGATCAGTGACTGACAGGCGCTGATCATGGGACTGTGCACGCACTGATCACGTGGCTATCATGCACTGATCACGTGACTGCGCATGCACTGATGACGTGGCTGTTCGGGCACTGATCACGTGTTTATCAGGCAGTGATCAGTGACTGACAGGCGCTGATCAGGGGACTGTGCACGCACTGATCAGGTGGCTGATCAGGAACTGACCACCTGACTGCGCATGCAGTGATCACGTGGCTGGTCGTTCACTGATCACGTGTTTATCATACGGTGATCACGTGACTGAGAGGCGCTGATCACGTGACTGTGCCGTCAGTGATCACGTGGCTGAGCAGGCACTGATATCGTGACTGAGCATGCACTGATCATGTGCCGGGAGCCGGGGAGGCATTCCACTCTGGACAAAGGTCATGAGGAAGGAGGCTCGGCATACGCAAATGCGGGATCGAGCCTCAGGAGTCCACCCGGATATTCTCGAGCATCTCCCCCCAAAAAAACCGGAGTCTGCCTACTGTATTGCTTTGTGCTCTCACCTCTGATTTCACTGGGGGCTGTCCCCCACCACCATCTCGCTCTCTCTGTCAAAGAGTTAACTTACAGCTCCAATTCATAAAGTTCCTTGTCATTCTTCCCTTTAACTTCCAGCTGAGTCTCCATCTGGAGCGCGGAACCCACCACGCTTACTAATTATGCCTGGGCTGCTAAGACCCACTCGAGAAGGTGTCTAGGGTGAGGCACCTTTCGCTATTCGAGAGGGCGCCTGCGGCCTACGTAAGTGGTGCAAACTTCTTGTCTTGAAGTTTGATTGGTCTTCCGCGTAAACCAAGCTACTCAGTCTCTTTTCTCCACCGAATTTTCCTACTGAGCTCTCCTCATACTATTATTCTTGACATCTCTGATTAGCATATAAATAGTCGCCTAGGCCATCTCTCCTTCGAATACCCTGGATCAGTTGGGGCTGGTCCCCGGCAGGTGGCGACCGAACAGGGACCTCAGGAGGCAATACTCAAAGAGCTGAGCAGACACGAACCACGCAATCAGCAGGCAATAAGCATGGAGCTCAGCAGTGACGAATCATGCTGCTCAACTGGCAATAATCAAGCACGTGACCAGGCAGGAATCACGCAGCTCAGCTGGCAATTGTCAAGCAGATGAGCCGACAGGAATCACGCAGCTCAGCAGGCCCTGATCACGTGACTCTGCAGGCACTGATCACGTGGCTGATCAAGTCCAGATCACGTGACTGAGCATGCACTGATCACGTGGCTATCATGCACTGATGACGTGACTGCGCATGCACTGATGACGTGGCTGATCGGGCACTGATCACATGGCTCATCATGCACTGATCACGTGTTTATCAGGCAATGATCAGTGACTGACAGGCGCTGATCATGGGACTGTGCACGCACTGATCACGTGGCTATCATGCACTGATCACGTGACTGCGCATGCACTGATGACGTGGCTGTTCGGGCACTGATCACGTGTTTATCAGGCAGTGATCAGTGACTGACAGGCGCTGATCAGGGGACTGTGCACGCACTGATCAGGTGGCTGATCAGGAACTGACCACCTGACCGCGCATGCAGTGATCACGTGGCTGGTCGTTCACTGATCACGTGTTTATCATACGGTGATCACGTGACTGAGAGGCGCTGATCACGTGACTGTGCCGTCAGTGATCACGTGGCTGAGCAGGCACTGATATCGTGACTGAGCATGCACTGATCATGTGCCGGGAGCCGGGGAGGCATTCCACTCTGGACAAAGGTCATGAGGAAGGAGGCTCGGCATACGCAAATGCGGGATCGAGCCTCAGGAGTCCACCCGGATATTCTCGAGCATCTCCCCCCAAAAAAACCGGAGTCTGCCTACTGTATTGCTTTGTGCTCTCACCTCTGATTTCACTGGGGGCTGTCCCCCACCACCATCTCGCTCTCTCTGTCAAAGAGTTAACTTACAGCTCCAATTCATAAAGTTCCTTGTCATTCTTCCCTTTAACTTCCAGCTGAGTCTCCATCTGGAGCGCGGAACCCACCACGCTTACTAATTATGCCTGGGCTGCTAAGACCCACTCGAGAAGGTGTCTAGGGTGAGGCACCTTTCGCTATTCGAGAGGGCGCCTGCGGCCTACGTAAGTGGTGCAAACTTCTTGTCTTGAAGTTTGATTGGTCTTCCGCGTAAACCAAGCTACTCAGTCTCTTTTCTCCACCGAATTTTCCTACTGAGCTCTCCTCATACTATTATTCTTGACATCTCTGATTAGCATATAAATAGTCGCCTAGGCCATCTCTCCTTCGAATACCCTGGATCAGTTGGGGCTGGTCCCCGGCAGGTGGCGACCGAACAGGGACCTCAGGAGGCAATACTCAAAGAGCTGAGCAGACACGAACCACGCAATCAGCAGGCAATAAGCATGGAGCTCAGCAGTGACGAATCATGCTGCTCAACTGGCAATAATCAAGCACGTGACCAGGCAGGAATCACGCAGCTCAGCTGGCAATTGTCAAGCAGATGAGCCGGCAGGAATCACGCAGCTCAGCAGGCCCTGATCACGTGACTCTGCAGGCACTGATCACGTGGCTGATCAAGTCCAGATCACGTGACTGAGCATGCACTGATCACGTGGCTATCATGCACTGATGACGTGACTGCGCATGCACTGATGACGTGGCTGATCGGGCACTGATCACATGGCTCATCATGCACTGATCACGTGTTTATCAGGCAATGATCAGTGACTGACAGGCGCTGATCATGGGACTGTGCACGCACTGATCACGTGGCTATCATGCACTGATCACGTGACTGCGCATGCACTGATGACGTGGCTGTTCGGGCACTGATCACGTGTTTATCAGGCAGTGATCAGTGACTGACAGGCGCTGATCAGGGGACTGTGCACGCACTGATCAGGTGGCTGATCAGGAACTGACCACCTGACTGCGCATGCAGTGATCACGTGGCTGGTCGTTCACTGATCACGTGTTTATCATACGGTGATCACGTGACTGAGAGGCGCTGATCACGTGACTGTGCCGTCAGTGATCACGTGGCTGAGCAGGCACTGATATCGTGACTGAGCATGCACTGATCATGTGCCGGGAGCCGGGGAGGCATTCCACTCTGGACAAAGGTCATGAGGAAGGAGGCTCGGCATACGCAAATGCGGGATCGAGCCTCAGGAGTCCACCCGGATATTCTCGAGCATCTCCCCCAAAAAAACCGGAGTCTGCCTACTGTATTGCTTTGTGCTCTCACCTCTGATTTCACTGGGGGCTGTCCCCCACCACCATCTCGCTCTCTCTGTCAAAGAGTTAACTTACAGCTCCAATTCATAAAGTTCCTTGTCATTCTTCCCTTTAACTTCCAGCTGAGTCTCCATCTGGAGCGCGGAACCCACCACGCTTACTAATTATGCCTGGGCTGCTAAGACCCACTCGAGAAGGTGTCTAGGGTGAGGCACCTTTCGCTATTCGAGAGGGCGCCTGCGGCCTACGTAAGTGGTGCAAACTTCTTGTCTTGAAGTTTGATTGGTCTTCCGCGTAAACCAAGCTACTCAGTCTCTTTTCTCCACCGAATTTTCCTACTGAGCTCTCCTCATACTATTATTCTTGACATCTCTGATTAGCATATAAATAGTCGCCTAGGCCATCTCTCCTTCGAATACCCTGGATCAGTTGGGGCTGGTCCCCGGCAGGTGGCGACCGAACAGGGACCTCAGGAGGCAATACTCAAAGAGCTGAGCAGACACGAACCACGCAATCAGCAGGCAATAAGCATGGAGCTCAGCAGTGACGAATCATGCTGCTCAACTGGCAATAATCAAGCACGTGACCAGGCAGGAATCACGCAGCTCAGCTGGCAATTGTCAAGCAGATGAGCCGGCAGGAATCACGCAGCTCAGCAGGCCCTGATCACGTGACTCTGCAGGCACTGATCACGTGGCTGATCAAGTCCAGATCACGTGACTGAGCATGCACTGATCACGTGGCTATCATGCACTGATGACGTGACTGCGCATGCACTGATGACGTGGCTGATCGGGCACTGATCACATGGCTCATCATGCACTGATCACGTGTTTATCAGGCAATGATCAGTGACTGACAGGCGCTGATCATGGGACTGTGCACGCACTGATCACGTGGCTATCATGCACTGATCACGTGACTGCGCATGCACTGATGACGTGGCTGTTCGGGCACTGATCACGTGTTTATCAGGCAGTGATCAGTGACTGACAGGCGCTGATCAGGGGACTGTGCACGCACTGATCAGGTGGCTGATCAGGAACTGACCACCTGACCGCGCATGCAGTGATCACGTGGCTGGTCGTTCACTGATCACGTGTTTATCATACGGTGATCACGTGACTGAGAGGCGCTGATCACGTGACTGTGCCGTCAGTGATCACGTGGCTGAGCAGGCACTGATATCGTGACTGAGCATGCACTGATCATGTGCCGGGAGCCGGGGAGGCATTCCACTCTGGACAAAGGTCATGAGGAAGGAGGCTCGGCATACGCAAATGCGGGATCGAGCCTCAGGAGTCCACCCGGATATTCTCGAGCATCTCCCCCCAAAAAAACCGGAGTCTGCCTACTGTATTGCTTTGTGCTCTCACCTCTGATTTCACTGGGGGCTGTCCCCCACCACCATCTCGCTCTCTCTGTCAAAGAGTTAACTTACAGCTCCAATTCATAAAGTTCCTTGTCATTCTTCCCTTTAACTTCCAGCTGAGTCTCCATCTGGAGCGCGGAACCCACCACGCTTACTAATTATGCCTGGGCTGCTAAGACCCACTCGAGAAGGTGTCTAGGGTGAGGCACCTTTCGCTATTCGAGAGGGCGCCTGCGGCCTACGTAAGTGGTGCAAACTTCTTGTCTTGAAGTTTGATTGGTCTTCCGCGTAAACCAAGCTACTCAGTCTCTTTTCTCCACCGAATTTTCCTACTGAGCTCTCCTCATACTATTATTCTTGACATCTCTGATTAGCATATAAATAGTCGCCTAGGCCATCTCTCCTTCGAATACCCTGGATCAGTTGGGGCTGGTCCCCGGCAGGTGGCGACCGAACAGGGACCTCAGGAGGCAATACTCAAAGAGCTGAGCAGACACGAACCACGCAATCAGCAGGCAATAAGCATGGAGCTCAGCAGTGACGAATCATGCTGCTCAACTGGCAATAATCAAGCACGTGACCAGGCAGGAATCACGCAGCTCAGCTGGCAATTGTCAAGCAGATGAGCCGGCAGGAATCACGCAGCTCAGCACGCCCTGATCACGTGACTCTGCAGGCACTGATCACGTGGCTGATCAAGTCCAGATCACGTGACTGAGCAGGCACTGATCACGTGGCTATCATGCACTGATGACGTGACTGCGCATGCACTGATGACGTGGCTGATCAGGCACTGATCACATGGCTCATCATGCACTGATCACGTGTTTATCAGGCAATGATCAGTGACTGACAGGCGCTGATCATGGGACTGTGCACGCACTGATCACGTGGCTATCATGCACTGATCACGTGACTGCGCATGCACTGATGACGTGGCTGTTCGGGCCCTGATCACGTGTTTATCAGGCAGTGATCAGTGACTGACAGGCGCTGATCAGGTGACTGTGCCGTCAGTGATCACGTGGCTGAGCAGGCACTGATATCGTGACTGAGCATGCACTGATCATGTGCCGGGAGCCGGGGAGGCATTCCACTCTGGACAAAGGTCATGAGGAAGGAGGCTCGGCATACGCAAATGCGGGATCGAGCCTCAGGAGTCCACCCGGATATTCTCGAGCATCTCCCCCAAAAAAACCGGAGTCTGCCTACTGTATTGCTTTGTGCTCTCACCTCTGATTTCACTGGGGGCTGTCCCCCACCACCATCTCGCTCTCTCTGTCAAAGAGGTAACTTACAGCTCCAATTCATAAAGTTCCTTGTCATTCTTCCCTTTAACTTCCAGCTGAGTCTCCATCTGGAGCGCGGAACCCACCACGCTTACTAATTATGCCTGGGCTGCTAAGACCCACTCGAGAAGGTGTCTAGGGTGAGGCACCTTTCGCTATTCGAGAGGGCGCCTGCGGCCTACGTAAGTGGTGCAAACTTCTTGTCTTGAAGTTTGATTGGTCTTCCGCGTAAACCAAGCTACTCAGTCTCTTTTCTCCACCGAATTTTCCTACTGAGCTCTCCTCATACTATTATTCTTGACATCTCTGATTAGCATATAAATAGTCGCCTAGGCCATCTCTCCTTCGAATACCCTGGATCAGTTGGGGCTGGTCCCCGGCAGGTGGCGACCGAACAGGGACCTCAGGAGGCAATACTCAAAGAGCTGAGCAGACACGAACCACGCAATCAGCAGGCAATAAGCATGGAGCTCAGCAGTGACGAATCATGCTGCTCAACTGGCAATAATCAAGCACGTGACCAGGCAGGAATCACGCAGCTCAGCTGGCAATTGTCAAGCAGATGAGCCGGCAGGAATCACGCAGCTCAGCAGGCCCTGATCACGTGACTCTGCAGGCACTGATCACGTGGCTGATCAAGTCCAGATCACGTGACTGAGCATGCACTGATCACGTGGCTATCATGCACTGATGACGTGACTGCGCATGCACTGATGACGTGGCTGATCAGGCACTGATCACATGGCTCATCATGCACTGATCACGTGTTTATCAGGCAATGATCAGTGACTGACAGGCGCTGATCATGGGACTGTGCACGCACTGATCACGTGGCTATCATGCACTGATCACGTGACTGCGCATGCACTGATGACGTGGCTGTTCGGGCACTGATCACGTGTTTATCAGGCAGTGATCAGTGACTGACAGGCGCTGATCAGGGGACTGTGCACGCACTGATCAGGTGGCTGATCAGGAACTGACCACCTGACCGCGCATGCAGTGATCACGTGGCTGGTCGTTCACTGATCACGTGTTTATCATACGGTGATCACGTGACTGAGAGGCGCTGATCACGTGACTGTGCCGTCAGTGATCACGTGGCTGAGCAGGCACTGATATCGTGACTGAGCATGCACTGATCATGTGCCGGGAGCCGGGGAGGCATTCCACTCTGGACAAAGGTCATGAGGAAGGAGGCTCGGCATACGCAAATGCGGGATCGAGCCTCAGGAGTCCACCCGGATATTCTCGAGCATCTCCCCCAAAAAAACCGGAGTCTGCCTACTGTATTGCTTTGTGCTCTCACCTCTGATTTCACTGGGGGCTGTCCCCCACCACCATCTCGCTCTCTCTGTCAAAGAGTTAACTTACAGCTCCAATTCATAAAGTTCCTTGTCATTCTTCCCTTTAACTTCCAGCTGAGTCTCCATCTGGAGCGCGGAACCCACCACGCTTACTAATTATGCCTGGGCTGCTAAGACCCACTCGAGAAGGTGTCTAGGGTGAGGCACCTTTCGCTATTCGAGAGGGCGCCTGCGGCCTACGTAAGTGGTGCAAACTTCTTGTCTTGAAGTTTGATTGGTCTTCCGCGTAAACCAAGCTACTCAGTCTCTTTTCTCCACCGAATTTTCCTACTGAGCTCTCCTCATACTATTATTCTTGACATCTCTGATTAGCATATAAATAGTCGCCTAGGCCATCTCTCCTTCGAATACCCTGGATCAGTTGGGGCTGGTCCCCGGCAGGTGGCGACCGAACAGGGACCTCAGGAGGCAATACTCAAAGAGCTGAGCAGACACGAACCACGCAATCAGCAGGCAATAAGCATGGAGCTCAGCAGTGACGAATCATGCTGCTCAACTGGCAATAATCAAGCACGTGACCAGGCAGGAATCACGCAGCTCAGCTGGCAATTGTCAAGCAGATGAGCCGGCAGGAATCACGCAGCTCAGCAGGCCCTGATCACGTGACTCTGCAGGCACTGATCACGTGGCTGATCAAGTCCAGATCACGTGACTGAGCATGCACTGATCACGTGGCTATCATGCACTGATGACGTGACTGCGCATGCACTGATGACGTGGCTGATCGGGCACTGATCACATGGCTCATCATGCACTGATCACGTGTTTATCAGGCAATGATCAGTGACTGACAGGCGCTGATCATGGGACTGTGCACGCACTGATCACGTGGCTATCATGCACTGATCACGTGACTGCGCATGCACTGATGACGTGGCTGTTCGGGCACTGATCACGTGTTTATCAGGCAGTGATCAGTGACTGACAGGCGCTGATCAGGGGACTGTGCACGCACTGATCAGGTGGCTGATCAGGAACTGACCACCTGACTGCGCATGCAGTGATCACGTGGCTGGTCGTTCACTGATCACGTGTTTATCATACGGTGATCACGTGACTGAGAGGCGCTGATCACGTGACTGTGCCGTCAGTGATCACGTGGCTGAGCAGGCACTGATATCGTGACTGAGCATGCACTGATCATGTGCCGGGAGCCGGGGAGGCATTCCACTCTGGACAAAGGTCATGAGGAAGGAGGCTCGGCATACGCAAATGCGGGATCGAGCCTCAGGAGTCCACCCGGATATTCTCGAGCATCTCCCCCCAAAAAACCGGAGTCTGCCTACTGTATTGCTTTGTGCTCTCACCTCTGATTTCACTGGGGGCTGTCCCCCACCACCATCTCGCTCTCTCTGTCAAAGAGTTAACTTACAGCTCCAATTCATAAAGTTCCTTGTCATTCTTCCCTTTAACTTCCAGCTGAGTCTCCATCTGGAGCGCGGAACCCACCACGCTTACTAATTATGCCTGGGCTGCTAAGACCCACTCGAGAAGGTGTCTAGGGTGAGGCACCTTTCGCTATTCGAGAGGGCGCCTGCGGCCTACGTAAGTGGTGCAAACTTCTTGTCTTGAAGTTTGATTGGTCTTCCGCGTAAACCAAGCTACTCAGTCTCTTTTCTCCACCGAATTTTCCTACTGAGCTCTCCTCATACTATTATTCTTGACATCTCTGATTAGCATATAAATAGTCGCCTAGGCCATCTCTCCTTCGAATACCCTGGATCAGTTGGGGCTGGTCCCCGGCAGGTGGCGACCGAACAGGGACCTCAGGAGGCAATACTCAAAGAGCTGAGCAGACACGAACCACGCAATCAGCAGGCAATAAGCATGGAGCTCAGCAGTGACGAATCATGCTGCTCAACTGGCAATAATCAAGCACGTGACCAGGCAGGAATCACGCAGCTCAGCTGGCAATTGTCAAGCAGATGAGCCGACAGGAATCACGCAGCTCAGCAGGCCCTGATCACGTGACTCTGCAGGCACTGATCACGTGGCTGATCAAGTCCAGATCACGTGACTGAGCATGCACTGATCACGTGGCTATCATGCACTGATGACGTGACTGCGCATGCACTGATGACGTGGCTGATCGGGCACTGATCACATGGCTCATCATGCACTGATCACGTGTTTATCAGGCAATGATCAGTGACTGACAGGCGCTGATCATGGGACTGTGCACGCACTGATCACGTGGCTATCATGCACTGATCACGTGACTGCGCATGCACTGATGACGTGGCTGTTCGGGCACTGATCACGTGTTTATCAGGCAGTGATCAGTGACTGACAGGCGCTGATCAGGGGACTGTGCACGCACTGATCAGGTGGCTGATCAGGAACTGACCACCTGACCGCGCATGCAGTGATCACGTGGCTGGTCGTTCACTGATCACGTGTTTATCATACGGTGATCACGTGACTGAGAGGCGCTGATCACGTGACTGTGCCGTCAGTGATCACGTGGCTGAGCAGGCACTGATATCGTGACTGAGCATGCACTGATCATGTGCCGGGAGCCGGGGAGGCATTCCACTCTGGACAAAGGTCATGAGGAAGGAGGCTCGGCATACGCAAATGCGGGATCGAGCCTCAGGAGTCCACCCGGATATTCTCGAGCATCTCCCCCCAAAAAAACCGGAGTCTGCCTACTGTATTGCTTTGTGCTCTCACCTCTGATTTCACTGGGGGCTGTCCCCCACCACCATCTCGCTCTCTCTGTCAAAGAGTTAACTTACAGCTCCAATTCATAAAGTTCCTTGTCATTCTTCCCTTTAACTTCCAGCTGAGTCTCCATCTGGAGCGCGGAACCCACCACGCTTACTAATTATGCCTGGGCTGCTAAGACCCACTCGAGAAGGTGTCTAGGGTGAGGCACCTTTCGCTATTCGAGAGGGCGCCTGCGGCCTACGTAAGTGGTGCAAACTTCTTGTCTTGAAGTTTGATTGGTCTTCCGCGTAAACCAAGCTACTCAGTCTCTTTTCTCCACCGAATTTTCCTACTGAGCTCTCCTCATACTATTATTCTTGACATCTCTGATTAGCATATAAATAGTCGCCTAGGCCATCTCTCCTTCGAATACCCTGGATCAGTTGGGGCTGGTCCCCGGCAGGTGGCGACCGAACAGGGACCTCAGGAGGCAATACTCAAAGAGCTGAGCAGACACGAACCACGCAATCAGCAGGCAATAAGCATGGAGCTCAGCAGTGACGAATCATGCTGCTCAACTGGCAATAATCAAGCACGTGACCAGGCAGGAATCACGCAGCTCAGCTGGCAATTGTCAAGCAGATGAGCCGGCAGGAATCACGCAGCTCAGCAGGCCCTGATCACGTGACTCTGCAGGCACTGATCACGTGGCTGATCAAGTCCAGATCACGTGACTGAGCATGCACTGATCACGTGGCTATCATGCACTGATGACGTGACTGCGCATGCACTGATGACGTGGCTGATCAGGCACTGATCACATGGCTCATCATGCACTGATCACGTGTGTATCAGGCAATGATCAGTGACTGACAGGCGCTGATCATGGGACTGTGCTCGCACTGATCACGTGGCTGTCATGCACTGATCACGTGACTGCGCATGCACTGATGACGTGGCTGATCGGGCACTGATCACGTGTTTATCAGGCAGTGATCACGTGACTGAGAGGCGCTGATCACGTGACTGTGCCGTCAGTGATCACGTGGCTGAGCAGGCACTGATACCGTGACTGAGCATGCACTGATCATGTGCCGGGAGCCGGGGAGGCATTCCACTCTGGACAAAGGTCATGAGGAAGGAGGCTCGGCATACGCAAATGCGGGATCGAGCCTCAGGAGTCCACCCGGATATTCTCGAGCATCTCCCCCCCGAAAAAACCGGAGTCTGCCTACTGTATTGCTTTGTGCTCTCACCTCTGATTTCACTGGGGGCTGTCCCCCACCACCATCTCGCTCTCTCTGTCAAAGAGTTAACTTACAGCTCCAATTCATAAAGTTCCTTGTCATTCTTCCCTTTAACTTCCAGCTGAGTCTCCATCTGGAGCGCGAAACCCACCACGCTTACTAATTATGCCTGGGCTGCTAAGACCCACTCGAGAAGGTGTCTAGGGTGAGGCACCTTTCGCTATTCGAGAGGGCGCCTGCGGCCTACGTAAGTGGTGCAAACTTCTTGTCTTGAAGTTTGATTGGTCTTCCGCGTAAACCAAGCTACTCAGTCTCTTTTCTCCACCGAATTTTCCTACTGAGCTCTCCTCATACTATTATTCTTGACATCTCTGATTAGCATATAAATAGTCGCCTAGGCCATCTCTCCTTCGAATACCCTGGATCAGTTGGGGCTGGTCCCCGGCAGGTGGCGACCGAACAGGGACCTCAGGAGGCAATACTCAAAGAGCTGAGCAGACACGAACCACGCAATCAGCAGGCAATAAGCATGGAGCTCAGCAGTGACGAATCATGCTGCTCAACTGGCAATAATCAAGCACGTGACCAGGCAGGAATCACGCAGCTCAGCTGGCAATTGTCAAGCAGATGAGCCGGCAGGAATCACGCAGCTCAGCAGGCCCTGATCACGTGACTCTGCAGGCACTGATCACGTGGCTGATCAAGTCCAGATCACGTGACTGAGCATGCACTGATCACGTGGCTATCATGCACTGATGACGTGACTGCGCATGCACTGATGACGTGGCTGATCGGGCACTGATCACATGGCTCATCATGCACTGATCACGTGTTTATCAGGCAATGATCAGTGACTGACAGGCGCTGATCATGGGACTGTGCACGCACTGATCACGTGGCTATCATGCACTGATCACGTGACTGCGCATGCACTGATGACGTGGCTGTTCGGGCACTGATCACGTGTTTATCAGGCAGTGATCAGTGACTGACAGGCGCTGATCAGGGGACTGTGCACGCACTGATCAGGTGGCTGATCAGGAACTGACCACCTGACCGCGCATGCAGTGATCACGTGGCTGGTCGTTCACTGATCACGTGTTTATCATACGGTGATCACGTGACTGAGAGGCGCTGATCACGTGACTGTGCCGTCAGTGATCACGTGGCTGAGCAGGCACTGATATCGTGACTGAGCATGCACTGATCATGTGCCGGGAGCCGGGGAGGCATTCCACTCTGGACAAAGGTCATGAGGAAGGAGGCTCGGCATACGCAAATGCGGGATCGAGCCTCAGGAGTCCACCCGGATATTCTCGAGCATCTCCCCCCAAAAAAACCGGAGTCTGCCTACTGTATTGCTTTGTGCTCTCACCTCTGATTTCACTGGGGGCTGTCCCCCACCACCATCTCGCTCTCTCTGTCAAAGAGTTAACTTACAGCTCCAATTCATAAAGTTCCTTGTCATTCTTCCCTTTAACTTCCAGCTGAGTCTCCATCTGGAGCGCGGAACCCACCACGCTTACTAATTATGCCTGGGCTGCTAAGACCCACTCGAGAAGGTGTCTAGGGTGAGGCACCTTTCGCTATTCGAGAGGGCGCCTGCGGCCTACGTAAGTGGTGCAAACTTCTTGTCTTGAAGTTTGATTGGTCTTCCGCGTAAACCAAGCTACTCAGTCTCTTTTCTCCACCGAATTTTCCTACTGAGCTCTCCTCATACTATTATTCTTGACATCTCTGATTAGCATATAAATAGTCGCCTAGGCCATCTCTCCTTCGAATACCCTGGATCAGTTGGGGCTGGTCCCCGGCAGGTGGCGACCGAACAGGGACCTCAGGAGGCAATACTCAAAGAGCTGAGCAGACACGAACCACGCAATCAGCAGGCAATAAGCATGGAGCTCAGCAGTGACGAATCATGCTGCTCAACTGGCAATAATCAAGCACGTGACCAGGCAGGAATCACGCAGCTCAGCTGGCAATTGTCAAGCAGATGAGCCGGCAGGAATCACGCAGCTCAGCAGGCCCTGATCACGTGACTCTGCAGGCACTGATCACGTGGCTGATCAAGTCCAGATCACGTGACTGAGCATGCACTGATCACGTGGCTATCATGCACTGATGACGTGACTGCGCATGCACTGATGACGTGGCTGATCGGGCACTGATCACATGGCTCATCATGCACTGATCACGTGTTTATCAGGCAATGATCAGTGACTGACAGGCGCTGATCATGGGACTGTGCACGCACTGATCACGTGGCTATCATGCACTGATCACGTGACTGCGCATGCACTGATGACGTGGCTGTTCGGGCACTGATCACGTGTTTATCAGGCAGTGATCAGTGACTGACAGGCGCTGATCACGTGACTGTGCCGTCAGTGATCACGTGGCTGAGCAGGCACTGATATCGTGACTGAGCATGCACTGATCATGTGCCGGGAGCCGGGGAGGCATTCCACTCTGGACAAAGGTCATGAGGAAGGAGGCTCGGCATACGCAAATGCGGGATCGAGCCTCAGGAGTCCACCCGGATATTCTCGAGCATCTCCCCCAAAAAAACCGGAGTCTGCCTACTGTATTGCTTTGTGCTCTCACCTCTGATTTCACTGGGGGCTGTCCCCCACCACCATCTCGCTCTCTCTGTCAAAGAGTTAACTTACAGCTCCAATTCATAAAGTTCCTTGTCATTCTTCCCTTTAACTTCCAGCTGAGTCTCCATCTGGAGCGCGGAACCCACCACGCTTACTAATTATGCCTGGGCTGCTAAGACCCACTCGAGAAGGTGTCTAGGGTGAGGCACCTTTCGCTATTCGAGAGGGCGCCTGCGGCCTACGTAAGTGGTGCAAACTTCTTGTCTTGAAGTTTGATTGGTCTTCCGCGTAAACCAAGCTACTCAGTCTCTTTTCTCCACCGAATTTTCCTACTGAGCTCTCCTCATACTATTATTCTTGACATCTCTGATTAGCATATAAATAGTCGCCTAGGCCATCTCTCCTTCGAATACCCTGGATCAGTTGGGGCTGGTCCCCGGCAGGTGGCGACCGAACAGGGACCTCAGGAGGCAATACTCAAAGAGCTGAGCAGACACGAACCACGCAATCAGCAGGCAATAAGCATGGAGCTCAGCAGTGACGAATCATGCTGCTCAACTGGCAATAATCAAGCACGTGACCAGGCAGGAATCACGCAGCTCAGCTGGCAATTGTCAAGCAGATGAGCCGGCAGGAATCACGCAGCTCAGCAGGCCCTGATCACGTGACTCTGCAGGCACTGATCACGTGGCTGATCAAGTCCAGATCACGTGACTGAGCATGCACTGATCACGTGGCTATCATGCACTGATGACGTGACTGCGCATGCACTGATGACGTGGCTGATCGGGCACTGATCACATGGCTCATCATGCACTGATCACGTGTTTATCAGGCAATGATCAGTGACTGACAGGCGCTGATCATGGGACTGTGCACGCACTGATCACGTGGCTATCATGCACTGATCACGTGACTGCGCATGCACTGATGACGTGGCTGTTCGGGCACTGATCACGTGTTTATCAGGCAGTGATCAGTGACTGACAGGCGCTGATCAGGGGACTGTGCACGCACTGATCAGGTGGCTGATCAGGAACTGACCACCTGACCGCGCATGCAGTGATCACGTGGCTGGTCGTTCACTGATCACGTGTTTATCATACGGTGATCACGTGACTGAGAGGCGCTGATCACGTGACTGTGCCGTCAGTGATCACGTGGCTGAGCAGGCACTGATATCGTGACTGAGCATGCACTGATCATGTGCCGGGAGCCGGGGAGGCATTCCACTCTGGACAAAGGTCATGAGGAAGGAGGCTCGGCATACGCAAATGCGGGATCGAGCCTCAGGAGTCCACCCGGATATTCTCGAGCATCTCCCCCCAAAAAAACCGGAGTCTGCCTACTGTATTGCTTTGTGCTCTCACCTCTGATTTCACTGGGGGCTGTCCCCCACCACCATCTCGCTCTCTCTGTCAAAGAGTTAACTTACAGCTCCAATTCATAAAGTTCCTTGTCATTCTTCCCTTTAACTTCCAGCTGAGTCTCCATCTGGAGCGCGGAACCCACCACGCTTACTAATTATGCCTGGGCTGCTAAGACCCACTCGAGAAGGTGTCTAGGGTGAGGCACCTTTCGCTATTCGAGAGGGCGCCTGCGGCCTACGTAAGTGGTGCAAACTTCTTGTCTTGAAGTTTGATTGGTCTTCCGCGTAAACCAAGCTACTCAGTCTCTTTTCTCCACCGAATTTTCCTACTGAGCTCTCCTCATACTATTATTCTTGACATCTCTGATTAGCATATAAATAGTCGCCTAGGCCATCTCTCCTTCGAATACCCTGGATCAGTTGGGGCTGGTCCCCGGCAGGTGGCGACCGAACAGGGACCTCAGGAGGCAATACTCAAAGAGCTGAGCAGACACGAACCACGCAATCAGCAGGCAATAAGCATGGAGCTCAGCAGTGACGAATCATGCTGCTCAACTGGCAATAATCAAGCACGTGACCAGGCAGGAATCACGCAGCTCAGCTGGCAATTGTCAAGCAGATGAGCCGGCAGGAATCACGCAGCTCAGCAGGCCCTGATCACGTGACTCTGCAGGCACTGATCACGTGGCTGATCAAGTCCAGATCACGTGACTGAGCATGCACTGATCACGTGGCTATCATGCACTGATGACGTGACTGCGCATGCACTGATGACGTGGCTGATCGGGCACTGATCACATGGCTCATCATGCACTGATCACGTGTTTATCAGGCAATGATCAGTGACTGACAGGCGCTGATCATGGGACTGTGCACGCACTGATCACGTGGCTATCATGCACTGATCACGTGACTGCGCATGCACTGATGACGTGGCTGTTCGGGCACTGATCACGTGTTTATCAGGCAGTGATCAGTGACTGACAGGCGCTGATCAGGGGACTGTGCACGCACTGATCAGGTGGCTGATCAGGAACTGACCACCTGACCGCGCATGCAGTGATCACGTGGCTGGTCGTTCACTGATCACGTGTTTATCATACGGTGATCACGTGACTGAGAGGCGCTGATCACGTGACTGTGCCGTCAGTGATCACGTGGCTGAGCAGGCACTGATATCGTGACTGAGCATGCACTGATCATGTGCCGGGAGCCGGGGAGGCATTCCACTCTGGACAAAGGTCATGAGGAAGGAGGCTCGGCATACGCAAATGCGGGATCGAGCCTCAGGAGTCCACCCGGATATTCTCGAGCATCTCCCCCCAAAAAACCGGAGTCTGCCTACTGTATTGCTTTGTGCTCTCACCTCTGATTTCACTGGGGGCTGTCCCCCACCACCATCTCGCTCTCTCTGTCAAAGAGTTAACTTACAGCTCCAATTCATAAAGTTCCTTGTCATTCTTCCCTTTAACTTCCAGCTGAGTCTCCATCTGGAGCGCGGAACCCACCACGCTTACTAATTATGCCTGGGCTGCTAAGACCCACTCGAGAAGGTGTCTAGGGTGAGGCACCTTTCGCTATTCGAGAGGGCGCCTGCGGCCTACGTAAGTGGTGCAAACTTCTTGTCTTGAAGTTTGATTGGTCTTCCGCGTAAACCAAGCTACTCAGTCTCTTTTCTCCACCGAATTTTCCTACTGAGCTCTCCTCATACTATTATTCTTGACATCTCTGATTAGCATATAAATAGTCGCCTAGGCCATCTCTCCTTCGAATACCCTGGATCAGTTGGGGCTGGTCCCCGGCAGGTGGCGACCGAACAGGGACCTCAGGAGGCAATACTCAAAGAGCTGAGCAGACACGAACCACGCAATCAGCAGGCAATAAGCATGGAGCTCAGCAGTGACGAATCATGCTGCTCAACTGGCAATAATCAAGCACGTGACCAGGCAGGAATCACGCAGCTCAGCTGGCAATTGTCAAGCAGATGAGCCGACAGGAATCACGCAGCTCAGCAGGCCCTGATCACGTGACTCTGCAGGCACTGATCACGTGGCTGATCAAGTCCAGATCACGTGACTGAGCATGCACTGATCACGTGGCTATCATGCACTGATGACGTGACTGCGCATGCACTGATGACGTGGCTGATCGGGCACTGATCACATGGCTCATCATGCACTGATCACGTGTTTATCAGGCAATGATCAGTGACTGACAGGCGCTGATCATGGGACTGTGCACGCACTGATCACGTGGCTATCATGCACTGATCACGTGACTGCGCATGCACTGATGACGTGGCTGTTCGGGCACTGATCACGTGTTTATCAGGCAGTGATCAGTGACTGACAGGCGCTGATCAGGGGACTGTGCACGCACTGATCAGGTGGCTGATCAGGAACTGACCACCTGACCGCGCATGCAGTGATCACGTGGCTGGTCGTTCACTGATCACGTGTTTATCATACGGTGATCACGTGACTGAGAGGCGCTGATCACGTGACTGTGCCGTCAGTGATCACGTGGCTGAGCAGGCACTGATATCGTGACTGAGCATGCACTGATCATGTGCCGGGAGCCGGGGAGGCATTCCACTCTGGACAAAGGTCATGAGGAAGGAGGCTCGGCATACGCAAATGCGGGATCGAGCCTCAGGAGTCCACCCGGATATTCTCGAGCATCTCCCCCCAAAAACCGGAGTCTGCCTACTGTATTGCTTTGTGCTCTCACCTCTGATTTCACTGGGGGCTGTCCCCCACCACCATCTCGCTCTCTCTGTCAAAGAGTTAACTTACAGCTCCAATTCATAAAGTTCCTTGTCATTCTTCCCTTTAACTTCCAGCTGAGTCTCCATCTGGAGCGCGGAACCCACCACGCTTACTAATTATGCCTGGGCTGCTAAGACCCACTCGAGAAGGTGTCTAGGGTGAGGCACCTTTCGCTATTCGAGAGGGCGCCTGCGGCCTACGTAAGTGGTGCAAACTTCTTGTCTTGAAGTTTGATTGGTCTTCCGCGTAAACCAAGCTACTCAGTCTCTTTTCTCCACCGAATTTTCCTACTGAGCTCTCCTCATACTATTATTCTTGACATCTCTGATTAGCATATAAATAGTCGCCTAGGCCATCTCTCCTTCGAATACCCTGGATCAGTTGGGGCTGGTCCCCGGCAGGTGGCGACCGAACAGGGACCTCAGGAGGCAATACTCAAAGAGCTGAGCAGACACGAACCACGCAATCAGCAGGCAATAAGCATGGAGCTCAGCAGTGACGAATCATGCTGCTCAACTGGCAATAATCAAGCACGTGACCAGGCAGGAATCACGCAGCTCAGCTGGCAATTGTCAAGCAGATGAGCCGACAGGAATCACGCAGCTCAGCTGGCAATTGTCATGCAGATGAGCCGGCAGGAATCACGCAGCTCAGCAGGCCCTGATCACGTGACTCTGCAGGCACTGATCACGTGGCTGATCAAGTCCAGATCACGTGACTGAGCATGCACTGATCACGTGGCTATCATGCACTGATGACGTGACTGCGCATGCACTGATGACGTGGCTGATCGGGCACTGATCACATGGCTCATCATGCACTGATCACGTGTTTATCAGGCAATGATCAGTGACTGACAGGCGCTGATCATGGGACTGTGCACGCACTGATCACGTGGCTATCATGCACTGATCACGTGACTGCGCATGCACTGATGACGTGGCTGTTCGGGCACTGATCACGTGTTTATCAGGCAGTGATCAGTGACTGACAGGCGCTGATCAGGGGACTGTGCACGCACTGATCAGGTGGCTGATCAGGAACTGACCACCTGACCGCGCATGCAGTGATCACGTGGCTGGTCGTTCACTGATCACGTGTTTATCATACGGTGATCACGTGACTGAGAGGCGCTGATCACGTGACTGTGCCGTCAGTGATCACGTGGCTGAGCAGGCACTGATATCGTGACTGAGCATGCACTGATCATGTGCCGGGAGCCGGGGAGGCATTCCACTCTGGACAAAGGTCATGAGGAAGGAGGCTCGGCATACGCAAATGCGGGATCGAGCCTCAGGAGTCCACCCGGATATTCTCGAGCATCTCCCCCAAAAAACCGGAGTCTGCCTACTGTATTGCTTTGTGCTCTCACCTCTGATTTCACTGGGGGCTGTCCCCCACCACCATCTCGCTCTCTCTGTCAAAGAGTTAACTTACAGCTCCAATTCATAAAGTTCCTTGTCATTCTTCCCTTTAACTTCCAGCTGAGTCTCCATCTGGAGCGCGGAACCCACCACGCTTACTAATTATGCCTGGGCTGCTAAGACCCACTCGAGAAGGTGTCTAGGGTGAGGCACCTTTCGCTATTCGAGAGGGCGCCTGCGGCCTACGTAAGTGGTGCAAACTTCTTGTCTTGAAGTTTGATTGGTCTTCCGCGTAAACCAAGCTACTCAGTCTCTTTTCTCCACCGAATTTTCCTACTGAGCTCTCCTCATACTATTATTCTTGACATCTCTGATTAGCATATAAATAGTCGCCTAGGCCATCTCTCCTTCGAATACCCTGGATCAGTTGGGGCTGGTCCCCGGCAGGTGGCGACCGAACAGGGACCTCAGGAGGCAATACTCAAAGAGCTGAGCAGACACGAACCACGCAATCAGCAGGCAATAAGCATGGAGCTCAGCAGTGACGAATCATGCTGCTCAACTGGCAATAATCAAGCACGTGACCAGGCAGGAATCACGCAGCTCAGCTGGCAATTGTCAAGCAGATGAGCCGGCAGGAATCACGCAGCTCAGCAGGCCCTGATCACGTGACTCTGCAGGCACTGATCACGTGGCTGATCAAGTCCAGATCACGTGACTGAGCATGCACTGATCACGTGGCTATCATGCACTGATGACGTGACTGCGCATGCACTGATGACGTGGCTGATCGGGCACTGATCACATGGCTCATCATGCACTGATCACGTGTTTATCAGGCAATGATCAGTGACTGACAGGCGCTGATCATGGGACTGTGCACGCACTGATCACGTGGCTATCATGCACTGATCACGTGACTGCGCATGCACTGATGACGTGGCTGTTCGGGCACTGATCACGTGTTTATCAGGCAGTGATCAGTGACTGACAGGCGCTGATCAGGGGACTGTGCACGCACTGATCAGGTGGCTGATCAGGAACTGACCACCTGACCGCGCATGCAGTGATCACGTGGCTGGTCGTTCACTGATCACGTGTTTATCATACGGTGATCACGTGACTGAGAGGCGCTGATCACGTGACTGTGCCGTCAGTGATCACGTGGCTGAGCAGGCACTGATATCGTGACTGAGCATGCACTGATCATGTGCCGGGAGCCGGGGAGGCATTCCACTCTGGACAAAGGTCATGAGGAAGGAGGCTCGGCATACGCAAATGCGGGATCGAGCCTCAGGAGTCCACCCGGATATTCTCGAGCATCTCCCCCCAAAAAAACCGGAGTCTGCCTACTGTATTGCTTTGTGCTCTCACCTCTGATTTCACTGGGGGCTGTCCCCCACCACCATCTCGCTCTCTCTGTCAAAGAGTTAACTTACAGCTCCAATTCATAAAGTTCCTTGTCATTCTTCCCTTTAACTTCCAGCTGAGTCTCCATCTGGAGCGCGGAACCCACCACGCTTACTAATTATGCCTGGGCTGCTAAGACCCACTCGAGAAGGTGTCTAGGGTGAGGCACCTTTCGCTATTCGAGAGGGCGCCTGCGGCCTACGTAAGTGGTGCAAACTTCTTGTCTTGAAGTTTGATTGGTCTTCCGCGTAAACCAAGCTACTCAGTCTCTTTTCTCCACCGAATTTTCCTACTGAGCTCTCCTCATACTATTATTCTTGACATCTCTGATTAGCATATAAATAGTCGCCTAGGCCATCTCTCCTTCGAATACCCTGGATCAGTTGGGGCTGGTCCCCGGCAGGTGGCGACCGAACAGGGACCTCAGGAGGCAATACTCAAAGAGCTGAGCAGACACGAACCACGCAATCAGCAGGCAATAAGCATGGAGCTCAGCAGTGACGAATCATGCTGCTCAACTGGCAATAATCAAGCACGTGACCAGGCAGGAATCACGCAGCTCAGCTGGCAATTGTCAAGCAGATGAGCCGGCAGGAATCACGCAGCTCAGCAGGCCCTGATCACGTGACTCTGCAGGCACTGATCACGTGGCTGATCAAGTCCAGATCACGTGACTGAGCATGCACTGATCACGTGGCTATCATGCACTGATGACGTGACTGCGCATGCACTGATGACGTGGCTGATCGGGCACTGATCACATGGCTCATCATGCACTGATCACGTGTTTATCAGGCAATGATCAGTGACTGACAGGCGCTGATCATGGGACTGTGCACGCACTGATCACGTGGCTATCATGCACTGATCACGTGACTGCGCATGCACTGATGACGTGGCTGTTCGGGCACTGATCACGTGTTTATCAGGCAGTGATCAGTGACTGACAGGCGCTGATCAGGGGACTGTGCACGCACTGATCAGGTGGCTGATCAGGAACTGACCACCTGACCGCGCATGCAGTGATCACGTGGCTGGTCGTTCACTGATCACGTGTTTATCATACGGTGATCACGTGACTGAGAGGCGCTGATCACGTGACTGTGCCGTCAGTGATCACGTGGCTGAGCAGGCACTGATATCGTGACTGAGCATGCACTGATCATGTGCCGGGAGCCGGGGAGGCATTCCACTCTGGACAAAGGTCATGAGGAAGGAGGCTCGGCATACGCAAATGCGGGATCGAGCCTCAGGAGTCCACCCGGATATTCTCGAGCATCTCCCCCCAAAAAAACCGGAGTCTGCCTACTGTATTGCTTTGTGCTCTCACCTCTGATTTCACTGGGGGCTGTCCCCCACCACCATCTCGCTCTCTCTGTCAAAGAGTTAACTTACAGCTCCAATTCATAAAGTTCCTTGTCATTCTTCCCTTTAACTTCCAGCTGAGTCTCCATCTGGAGCGCGGAACCCACCACGCTTACTAATTATGCCTGGGCTGCTAAGACCCACTCGAGAAGGTGTCTAGGGTGAGGCACCTTTCGCTATTCGAGAGGGCGCCTGCGGCCTACGTAAGTGGTGCAAACTTCTTGTCTTGAAGTTTGATTGGTCTTCCGCGTAAACCAAGCTACTCAGTCTCTTTTCTCCACCGAATTTTCCTACTGAGCTCTCCTCATACTATTATTCTTGACATCTCTGATTAGCATATAAATAGTCGCCTAGGCCATCTCTCCTTCGAATACCCTGGATCAGTTGGGGCTGGTCCCCGGCAGGTGGCGACCGAACAGGGACCTCAGGAGGCAATACTCAAAGAGCTGAGCAGACACGAACCACGCAATCAGCAGGCAATAAGCATGGAGCTCAGCAGTGACGAATCATGCTGCTCAACTGGCAATAATCAAGCACGTGACCAGGCAGGAATCACGCAGCTCAGCTGGCAATTGTCAAGCAGATGAGCCGGCAGGAATCACGCAGCTCAGCAGGCCCTGATCACGTGACTCTGCAGGCACTGATCACGTGGCTGATCAAGTCCAGATCACGTGACTGAGCATGCACTGATCACGTGGCTATCATGCACTGATGACGTGACTGCGCATGCACTGATGACGTGGCTGATCGGGCACTGATCACATGGCTCATCATGCACTGATCACGTGTTTATCAGGCAATGATCAGTGACTGACAGGCGCTGATCATGGGACTGTGCACGCACTGATCACGTGGCTATCATGCACTGATCACGTGACTGCGCATGCACTGATGACGTGGCTGTTCGGGCACTGATCACGTGTTTATCAGGCAGTGATCAGTGACTGACAGGCGCTGATCAGGGGACTGTGCACGCACTGATCAGGTGGCTGATCAGGAACTGACCACCTGACTGCGCATGCAGTGATCACGTGGCTGGTCGTTCACTGATCACGTGTTTATCATACGGTGATCACGTGACTGAGAGGCGCTGATCACGTGACTGTGCCGTCAGTGATCACGTGGCTGAGCAGGCACTGATATCGTGACTGAGCATGCACTGATCATGTGCCGGGAGCCGGGGAGGCATTCCACTCTGGACAAAGGTCATGAGGAAGGAGGCTCGGCATACGCAAATGCGGGATCGAGCCTCAGGAGTCCACCCGGATATTCTCGAGCATCTCCCCCCAAAAAAACCGGAGTCTGCCTACTGTATTGCTTTGTGCTCTCACCTCTGATTTCACTGGGGGCTGTCCCCCACCACCATCTCGCTCTCTCTGTCAAAGAGTTAACTTACAGCTCCAATTCATAAAGTTCCTTGTCATTCTTCCCTTTAACTTCCAGCTGAGTCTCCATCTGGAGCGCGGAACCCACCACGCTTACTAATTATGCCTGGGCTGCTAAGACCCACTCGAGAAGGTGTCTAGGGTGAGGCACCTTTCGCTATTCGAGAGGGCGCCTGCGGCCTACGTAAGTGGTGCAAACTTCTTGTCTTGAAGTTTGATTGGTCTTCCGCGTAAACCAAGCTACTCAGTCTCTTTTCTCCACCGAATTTTCCTACTGAGCTCTCCTCATACTATTATTCTTGACATCTCTGATTAGCATATAAATAGTCGCCTAGGCCATCTCTCCTTCGAATACCCTGGATCAGTTGGGGCTGGTCCCCGGCAGGTGGCGACCGAACAGGGACCTCAGGAGGCAATACTCAAAGAGCTGAGCAGACACGAACCACGCAATCAGCAGGCAATAAGCATGGAGCTCAGCAGTGACGAATCATGCTGCTCAACTGGCAATAATCAAGCACGTGACCAGGCAGGAATCACGCAGCTCAGCTGGCAATTGTCAAGCAGATGAGCCGGCAGGAATCACGCAGCTCAGCAGGCCCTGATCACGTGACTCTGCAGGCACTGATCACGTGGCTGATCAAGTCCAGATCACGTGACTGAGCATGCACTGATCACGTGGCTATCATGCACTGATGACGTGACTGCGCATGCACTGATGACGTGGCTGATCGGGCACTGATCACATGGCTCATCATGCACTGATCACGTGTTTATCAGGCAATGATCAGTGACTGACAGGCGCTGATCATGGGACTGTGCACGCACTGATCACGTGGCTATCATGCACTGATCACGTGACTGCGCATGCACTGATGACGTGGCTGTTCGGGCACTGATCACGTGTTTATCAGGCAGTGATCAGTGACTGACAGGCGCTGATCAGGGGACTGTGCACGCACTGATCAGGTGGCTGATCAGGAACTGACCACCTGACCGCGCATGCAGTGATCACGTGGCTGGTCGTTCACTGATCACGTGTTTATCATACGGTGATCACGTGACTGAGAGGCGCTGATCACGTGACTGTGCCGTCAGTGATCACGTGGCTGAGCAGGCACTGATATCGTGACTGAGCATGCACTGATCATGTGCCGGGAGCCGGGGAGGCATTCCACTCTGGACAAAGGTCATGAGGAAGGAGGCTCGGCATACGCAAATGCGGGATCGAGCCTCAGGAGTCCACCCGGATATTCTCGAGCATCTCCCCCAAAAAAACCGGAGTCTGCCTACTGTATTGCTTTGTGCTCTCACCTCTGATTTCACTGGGGGCTGTCCCCCACCACCATCTCGCTCTCTCTGTCAAAGAGTTAACTTACAGCTCCAATTCATAAAGTTCCTTGTCATTCTTCCCTTTAACTTCCAGCTGAGTCTCCATCTGGAGCGCGGAACCCACCACGCTTACTAATTATGCCTGGGCTGCTAAGACCCACTCGAGAAGGTGTCTAGGGTGAGGCACCTTTCGCTATTCGAGAGGGCGCCTGCGGCCTACGTAAGTGGTGCAAACTTCTTGTCTTGAAGTTTGATTGGTCTTCCGCGTAAACCAAGCTACTCAGTCTCTTTTCTCCACCGAATTTTCCTACTGAGCTCTCCTCATACTATTATTCTTGACATCTCTGATTAGCATATAAATAGTCGCCTAGGCCATCTCTCCTTCGAATACCCTGGATCAGTTGGGGCTGGTCCCCGGCAGGTGGCGACCGAACAGGGACCTCAGGAGGCAATACTCAAAGAGCTGAGCAGACACGAACCACGCAATCAGCAGGCAATAAGCATGGAGCTCAGCAGTGACGAATCATGCTGCTCAACTGGCAATAATCAAGCACGTGACCAGGCAGGAATCACGCAGCTCAGCTGGCAATTGTCAAGCAGATGAGCCGGCAGGAATCACGCAGCTCAGCAGGCCCTGATCACGTGACTCTGCAGGCACTGATCACGTGGCTGATCAAGTCCAGATCACGTGACTGAGCATGCACTGATCACGTGGCTATCATGCACTGATGACGTGACTGCGCATGCACTGATGACGTGGCTGATCAGGCACTGATCACATGGCTCATCATGCACTGATCACGTGTTTATCAGGCAATGATCAGTGACTGACAGGCGCTGATCATGGGACTGTGCACGCACTGATCACGTGGCTATCATGCACTGATCACGTGACTGCGCATGCACTGATGACGTGGCTGTTCGGGCACTGATCACGTGTTTATCAGGCAGTGATCAGTGACTGACAGGCGCTGATCACGTGACTGTGCCGTCAGTGATCACGTGGCTGAGCAGGCACTGATATCGTGACTGAGCATGCACTGATCATGTGCCGGGAGCCGGGGAGGCATTTCACTCTGGACAAAGGTCATGAGGAAGGAGGCTCGGCATACGCAAATGCGGGATCGAGCCTCAGGAGTCCACCCGGATGTTCTCGAGCATCTCCCCCCCAGAAAAAAACCAGAGTCTGCCTACTGTATTGCTTTGTGCTCTCACCTCTGATTTCACTGGGGGCTGTCCCCCACCACCATCTCGCTCTGTCTGTCAAAGAGTTAACTTACAGCTCCAATTCATAAAGTTCCTTGTCATTCTTCCCTTTAACTTCCAGCTGAGTCTCCATCTGGAGCGCGGAACCCACCACGCTTACTAATTATGCCTGGGCTGCTAAGACCCACTCGAGAAGGTGTCTAGGGTGAGGCACCTTTCGCTATTCGAGAGGGCGCCTGCGGCCTACGTAAGTGGTGCAAACTTCTTGTCTTGAAGTTTGATTGGTCTTCCGCGTAAACCAAGCTACTCAGTCTCTTTTCTCCACCGAATTTTCCTACTGAGCTCTCCTCATACTATTATTCTTGACATCTCTGATTAGCATATAAATAGTCGCCTAGGCCATCTCTCCTTCGAATACCCTGGATCAGTTGGGGCTGGTCCCCGGCAGGTGGCGACCGAACAGGGACCTCAGGAGGCAATACTCAAAGAGCTGAGCAGACACGAACCACGCAATCAGCAGGCAATAAGCATGGAGCTCAGCAGTGACGAATCATGCTGCTCAACTGGCAATAATCAAGCACGTGACCAGGCAGGAATCACGCAGCTCAGCTGGCAATTGTCAAGCAGATGAGCCGGCAGGAATCACGCAGCTCAGCAGGCCCTGATCACGTGACTCTGCAGGCACTGATCACGTGGCTGATCAAGTCCAGATCACGTGACTGAGCATGCACTGATCACGTGGCTATCATGCACTGATGACGTGACTGCGCATGCACTGATGACGTGGCTGATCAGGCACTGATCACATGGCTCATCATGCACTGATCACGTGTTTATCAGGCAATGATCAGTGACTGACAGGCGCTGATCATGGGACTGTGCACGCACTGATCACGTGGCTATCATGCACTGATCACGTGACTGCGCATGCACTGATGACGTGGCTGTTCGGGCACTGATCACGTGTTTATCAGGCAGTGATCAGTGACTGACAGGCGCTGATCAGGGGACTGTGCACGCACTGATCAGGTGGCTGATCAGGAACTGACCACCTGACCGCGCATGCAGTGATCACGTGGCTGGTCGTTCACTGATCACGTGTTTATCATACGGTGATCACGTGACTGAGAGGCGCTGATCACGTGACTGTGCCGTCAGTGATCACGTGGCTGAGCAGGCACTGATATCGTGACTGAGCATGCACTGATCATGTGCCGGGAGCCGGGGAGGCATTCCACTCTGGACAAAGGTCATGAGGAAGGAGGCTCGGCATACGCAAATGCGGGATCGAGCCTCAGGAGTCCACCCGGATATTCTCGAGCATCTCCCCCCAAAAAAACCGGAGTCTGCCTACTGTATTGCTTTGTGCTCTCACCTCTGATTTCACTGGGGGCTGTCCCCCACCACCATCTCGCTCTCTCTGTCAAAGAGTTAACTTACAGCTCCAATTCATAAAGTTCCTTGTCATTCTTCCCTTTAACTTCCAGCTGAGTCTCCATCTGGAGCGCGGAACCCACCACGCTTACTAATTATGCCTGGGCTGCTAAGACCCACTCGAGAAGGTGTCTAGGGTGAGGCACCTTTCGCTATTCGAGAGGGCGCCTGCGGCCTACGTAAGTGGTGCAAACTTCTTGTCTTGAAGTTTGATTGGTCTTCCGCGTAAACCAAGCTACTCAGTCTCTTTTCTCCACCGAATTTTCCTACTGAGCTCTCCTCATACTATTATTCTTGACATCTCTGATTAGCATATAAATAGTCGCCTAGGCCATCTCTCCTTCGAATACCCTGGATCAGTTGGGGCTGGTCCCCGGCAGGTGGCGACCGAACAGGGACCTCAGGAGGCAATACTCAAAGAGCTGAGCAGACACGAACCACGCAATCAGCAGGCAATAAGCATGGAGCTCAGCAGTGACGAATCATGCTGCTCAACTGGCAATAATCAAGCACGTGACCAGGCAGGAATCACGCAGCTCAGCTGGCAATTGTCAAGCAGATGAGCCGGCAGGAATCACGCAGCTCAGCAGGCCCTGATCACGTGACTCTGCAGGCACTGATCACGTGGCTGATCAAGTCCAGATCACGTGACTGAGCATGCACTGATCACGTGGCTATCATGCACTGATGACGTGACTGCGCATGCACTGATGACGTGGCTGATCGGGCACTGATCACATGGCTCATCATGCACTGATCACGTGTTTATCAGGCAATGATCAGTGACTGACAGGCGCTGATCATGGGACTGTGCACGCACTGATCACGTGGCTATCATGCACTGATCACGTGACTGCGCATGCACTGATGACGTGGCTGTTCGGGCACTGATCACGTGTTTATCAGGCAGTGATCAGTGACTGACAGGCGCTGATCAGGGGACTGTGCACGCACTGATCAGGTGGCTGATCAGGAACTGACCACCTGACCGCGCATGCAGTGATCACGTGGCTGGTCGTTCACTGATCACGTGTTTATCATACGGTGATCACGTGACTGAGAGGCGCTGATCACGTGACTGTGCCGTCAGTGATCACGTGGCTGAGCAGGCACTGATATCGTGACTGAGCATGCACTGATCATGTGCCGGGAGCCGGGGAGGCATTCCACTCTGGACAAAGGTCATGAGGAAGGAGGCTCGGCATACGCAAATGCGGGATCGAGCCTCAGGAGTCCACCCGGATATTCTCGAGCATCTCCCCCCAAAAAAACCGGAGTCTGCCTACTGTATTGCTTTGTGCTCTCACCTCTGATTTCACTGGGGGCTGTCCCCCACCACCATCTCGCTCTCTCTGTCAAAGAGTTAACTTACAGCTCCAATTCATAAAGTTCCTTGTCATTCTTCCCTTTAACTTCCAGCTGAGTCTCCATCTGGAGCGCGGAACCCACCACGCTTACTAATTATGCCTGGGCTGCTAAGACCCACTCGAGAAGGTGTCTAGGGTGAGGCACCTTTCGCTATTCGAGAGGGCGCCTGCGGCCTACGTAAGTGGTGCAAACTTCTTGTCTTGAAGTTTGATTGGTCTTCCGCGTAAACCAAGCTACTCAGTCTCTTTTCTCCACCGAATTTTCCTACTGAGCTCTCCTCATACTATTATTCTTGACATCTCTGATTAGCATATAAATAGTCGCCTAGGCCATCTCTCCTTCGAATACCCTGGATCAGTTGGGGCTGGTCCCCGGCAGGTGGCGACCGAACAGGGACCTCAGGAGGCAATACTCAAAGAGCTGAGCAGACACGAACCACGCAATCAGCAGGCAATAAGCATGGAGCTCAGCAGTGACGAATCATGCTGCTCAACTGGCAATAATCAAGCACGTGACCAGGCAGGAATCACGCAGCTCAGCTGGCAATTGTCAAGCAGATGAGCCGACAGGAATCACGCAGCTCAGCAGGCCCTGATCACGTGACTCTGCAGGCACTGATCACGTGGCTGATCAAGTCCAGATCACGTGACTGAGCATGCACTGATCACGTGGCTATCATGCACTGATGACGTGACTGCGCATGCACTGATGACGTGGCTGATCGGGCACTGATCACATGGCTCATCATGCACTGATCACGTGTTTATCAGGCAATGATCAGTGACTGACAGGCGCTGATCATGGGACTGTGCACGCACTGATCACGTGGCTATCATGCACTGATCACGTGACTGCGCATGCACTGATGACGTGGCTGTTCGGGCACTGATCACGTGTTTATCAGGCAGTGATCAGTGACTGACAGGCGCTGATCAGGGGACTGTGCACGCACTGATCAGGTGGCTGATCAGGAACTGACCACCTGACCGCGCATGCAGTGATCACGTGGCTGGTCGTTCACTGATCACGTGTTTATCATACGGTGATCACGTGACTGAGAGGCGCTGATCACGTGACTGTGCCGTCAGTGATCACGTGGCTGAGCAGGCACTGATATCGTGACTGAGCATGCACTGATCATGTGCCGGGAGCCGGGGAGGCATTCCACTCTGGACAAAGGTCATGAGGAAGGAGGCTCGGCATACGCAAATGCGGGATCGAGCCTCAGGAGTCCACCCGGATATTCTCGAGCATCTCCCCCCAAAAAAACCGGAGTCTGCCTACTGTATTGCTTTGTGCTCTCACCTCTGATTTCACTGGGGGCTGTCCCCCACCACCATCTCGCTCTCTCTGTCAAAGAGTTAACTTACAGCTCCAATTCATAAAGTTCCTTGTCATTCTTCCCTTTAACTTCCAGCTGAGTCTCCATCTGGAGCGCGGAACCCACCACGCTTACTAATTATGCCTGGGCTGCTAAGACCCACTCGAGAAGGTGTCTAGGGTGAGGCACCTTTCGCTATTCGAGAGGGCGCCTGCGGCCTACGTAAGTGGTGCAAACTTCTTGTCTTGAAGTTTGATTGGTCTTCCGCGTAAACCAAGCTACTCAGTCTCTTTTCTCCACCGAATTTTCCTACTGAGCTCTCCTCATACTATTATTCTTGACATCTCTGATTAGCATATAAATAGTCGCCTAGGCCATCTCTCCTTCGAATACCCTGGATCAGTTGGGGCTGGTCCCCGGCAGGTGGCGACCGAACAGGGACCTCAGGAGGCAATACTCAAAGAGCTGAGCAGACACGAACCACGCAATCAGCAGGCAATAAGCATGGAGCTCAGCAGTGACGAATCATGCTGCTCAACTGGCAATAATCAAGCACGTGACCAGGCAGGAATCACGCAGCTCAGCTGGCAATTGTCATGCAGATGAGCCGGCAGGAATCACGCAGCTCAGCAGGCCCTGATCACGTGACTCTGCAGGCACTGATCACGTGGCTGATCAAGTCCAGATCACGTGACTGAGCATGCACTGATCACGTGGCTATCATGCACTGATGACATGACTGCGCATGCACTGATGACGTGGCTGATCAGGCACTGATCACATGGCTCATCATGCACTGATCACGTGTTTATCAGGCAATGATCAGTGACTGACAGGCGCTGATCATGGGACTGTGCACGCACTGATCACGTGGCTATCATGCACTGATCACGTGACTGCGCATGCACTGATGACGTGGCTGTTCGGGCACTGATCACGTGTTTATCAGGCAGTGATCAGTGACTGACAGGCGCTGATCAGGGGTCTGTGCCGTCAGTGATCACGTGGCTGAGCAGGCACTGATATCGTGACTGAGCATGCACTGATCATGTGCCGGGAGCCAGGGAGGCATTCCACTCTGGACAAAGGTCATGAGGAAGGAGGCTCGGCATACGAAAATGCGGGATCGAGCCTCAGGAGTCCACCCGGATATTCTCGAGCATCTCCCCCAAAAAAGTCTGCCTACTGTATTGCTTTGTGCTCTCACCTCTGATTTCACTGGGGGCTGTCCCCCACCACCATCTCGCTCTGTCTGTCAAAGAGTTAACTTAGAGCTCCAATTCATAAAGTTCCTTGTCATTCTTCCCTTTAACTTCCAGCTGAGTCTCCATCTGGAGCGCGGAACCCACCACGCTTACTAATTATGCCTGGGCTGCTAAGACCCACTCGAGAAGGTGTCTAGGGTGAGGCACCTTTCGCTATTCGAGAGGGCGCCTGCGGCCTACGTAAGTGGTGCAAACTTCTTGTCTTGAAGTTTGATTGGTCTTCCGCGTAAACCAAGCTACTCAGTCTCTTTTCTCCACCGAATTTTCCTACTGAGCTCTCCTCATACTATTATTCTTGACATCTCTGATTAGCATATAAATAGTCGCCTAGGCCATCTCTCCTTCGAATACCCTGGATCAGTTGGGGCTGGTCCCCGGCAGGTGGCGACCGAACAGGGACCTCAGGAGGCAATACTCAAAGAGCTGAGCAGACACGAACCACGCAATCAGCAGGCAATAAGCATGGAGCTCAGCAGTGACGAATCATGCTGCTCAACTGGCAATAATCAAGCACGTGACCAGGCAGGAATCACGCAGCTCAGCTGGCAATTGTCATGCAGATGAGCCGGCAGGAATCACGCAGCTCAGCAGGCCCTGATCACGTGACTCTGCAGGCACTGATCACGTGGCTGATCAAGTCCAGATCACGTGACTGAGCATGCACTGATCACGTGGCTATCATGCACTGATGACGTGACTGCGCATGCACTGATGACGTGGCTGATCGGGCACTGATCACATGGCTCATCATGCACTGATCACGTGTTTATCAGGCAATGATCAGTGACTGACAGGCGCTGATCATGGGACTGTGCACGCACTGATCACGTGGCTATCATGCACTGATCACGTGACTGCGCATGCACTGATGACGTGGCTGTTCGGGCACTGATCACGTGTTTATCAGGCAGTGATCAGTGACTGACAGGCGCTGATCAGGGGACTGTGCACGCACTGATCAGGTGGCTGATCAGGAACTGACCACCTGACCGCGCATGCAGTGATCACGTGGCTGGTCGTTCACTGATCACGTGTTTATCATACGGTGATCACGTGACTGAGAGGCGCTGATCACGTGACTGTGCCGTCAGTGATCACGTGGCTGAGCAGGCACTGATATCGTGACTGAGCATGCACTGATCATGTGCCGGGAGCCGGGGAGGCATTCCACTCTGGACAAAGGTCATGAGGAAGGAGGCTCGGCATACGCAAATGCGGGATCGAGCCTCAGGAGTCCACCCGGATATTCTCGAGCATCTCCCCCCAAAAAACCGGAGTCTGCCTACTGTATTGCTTTGTGCTCTCACCTCTGATTTCACTGGGGGCTGTCCCCCACCACCATCTCGCTCTCTCTGTCAAAGAGTTAACTTACAGCTCCAATTCATAAAGTTCCTTGTCATTCTTCCCTTTAACTTCCAGCTGAGTCTCCATCTGGAGCGCGGAACCCACCACGCTTACTAATTATGCCTGGGCTGCTAAGACCCACTCGAGAAGGTGTCTAGGGTGAGGCACCTTTCGCTATTCGAGAGGGCGCCTGCGGCCTACGTAAGTGGTGCAAACTTCTTGTCTTGAAGTTTGATTGGTCTTCCGCGTAAACCAAGCTACTCAGTCTCTTTTCTCCACCGAATTTTCCTACTGAGCTCTCCTCATACTATTATTCTTGACATCTCTGATTAGCATATAAATAGTCGCCTAGGCCATCTCTCCTTCGAATACCCTGGATCAGTTGGGGCTGGTCCCCGGCAGGTGGCGACCGAACAGGGACCTCAGGAGGCAATACTCAAAGAGCTGAGCAGACACGAACCACGCAATCAGCAGGCAATAAGCATGGAGCTCAGCAGTGACGAATCATGCTGCTCAACTGGCAATAATCAAGCACGTGACCAGGCAGGAATCACGCAGCTCAGCTGGCAATTGTCATGCAGATGAGCCGGCAGGAATCACGCAGCTCAGCAGGCCCTGATCACGTGACTCTGCAGGCACTGATCACGTGGCTGATCAAGTCCAGATCACGTGACTGAGCATGCACTGATCACGTGGCTATCATGCACTGATGACGTGACTGCGCATGCACTGATGACGTGGCTGATCGGGCACTGATCACATGGCTCATCATGCACTGATCACGTGTTTATCAGGCAATGATCAGTGACTGACAGGCGCTGATCATGGGACTGTGCACGCACTGATCACGTGGCTATCATGCACTGATCACGTGACTGCGCATGCACTGATGACGTGGCTGTTCGGGCACTGATCACGTGTTTATCAGGCAGTGATCAGTGACTGACAGGCGCTGATCAGGGGACTGTGCACGCACTGATCAGGTGGCTGATCAGGAACTGACCACCTGACTGCGCATGCAGTGATCACGTGGCTGGTCGTTCACTGATCACGTGTTTATCATACGGTGATCACGTGACTGAGAGGCGCTGATCACGTGACTGTGCCGTCAGTGATCACGTGGCTGAGCAGGCACTGATATCGTGACTGAGCATGCACTGATCATGTGCCGGGAGCCGGGGAGGCATTCCACTCTGGACAAAGGTCATGAGGAAGGAGGCTCGGCATACGCAAATGCGGGATCGAGCCTCAGGAGTCCACCCGGATATTCTCGAGCATCTCCCCCCAAAAAAACCGGAGTCTGCCTACTGTATTGCTTTGTGCTCTCACCTCTGATTTCACTGGGGGCTGTCCCCCACCACCATCTCGCTCTCTCTGTCAAAGAGTTAACTTACAGCTCCAATTCATAAAGTTCCTTGTCATTCTTCCCTTTAACTTCCAGCTGAGTCTCCATCTGGAGCGCGGAACCCACCACGCTTACTAATTATGCCTGGGCTGCTAAGACCCACTCGAGAAGGTGTCTAGGGTGAGGCACCTTTCGCTATTCGAGAGGGCGCCTGCGGCCTACGTAAGTGGTGCAAACTTCTTGTCTTGAAGTTTGATTGGTCTTCCGCGTAAACCAAGCTACTCAGTCTCTTTTCTCCACCGAATTTTCCTACTGAGCTCTCCTCATACTATTATTCTTGACATCTCTGATTAGCATATAAATAGTCGCCTAGGCCATCTCTCCTTCGAATACCCTGGATCAGTTGGGGCTGGTCCCCGGCAGGTGGCGACCGAACAGGGACCTCAGGAGGCAATACTCAAAGAGCTGAGCAGACACGAACCACGCAATCAGCAGGCAATAAGCATGGAGCTCAGCAGTGACGAATCATGCTGCTCAACTGGCAATAATCAAGCACGTGACCAGGCAGGAATCACGCAGCTCAGCTGGCAATTGTCAAGCAGATGAGCCGACAGGAATCACGCAGCTCAGCTGGCAATTGTCATGCAGATGAGCCGGCAGGAATCACGCAGCTCAGCAGGCCCTGATCACGTGACTCTGCAGGCACTGATCATGTGGCTGATCAAGTCCAGATCACGTGACTGAGCATGCACTGATCACGTGGCTATCATGCACTGATGACGTGACTGCGCATGCACTGATGACGTGGCTGATCGGGCACTGATCACATGGCTCATCATGCACTGATCACGTGTTTATCAGGCAATGATCAGTGACTGACAGGCGCTGATCATGGGACTGTGCACGCACTGATCACGTGGCTATCATGCACTGATCACGTGACTGCGCATGCACTGATGACGTGGCTGTTCGGGCACTGATCACGTGTTTATCAGGCAGTGATCAGTGACTGACAGGCGCTGATCAGGGGACTGTGAACGCACTGATCAGGTGGCTGATCAGGAACTGATCACCTGACCCCGCATGCAGTGATCACGTGGCTGGTCGTTCACTGATCACGTGTTTATCATAGGGTGATCACGTGACTGAGAGGCGCTGATCACGTGACTGTGCCGTCAGTGATCACGTGGCTGAGCAGGCACTGATATCGTGACTGAGCATGCAGTGATCATGTGCCGGGAGCCGGGGAGGCATTCCACTCTGGACAAAGGTCATGAGGAAGGAGGCTCGGCATACGCAAATGCGGGATCGAGCCTCAGGAGTCCACCCGGATATTCTCGAGCATCTCCCCCCAAATAAAACCGGAGTCTGCCTACTGTATTGCTTTGTGCTCTCACCTCTGATTTCACTGGGGGCTGTCCCCCACCACCATCTCGCTCTCTCTGTCAAAGAGTTAACTTACAGCTCCAATTCATACAGTTCCTTGTCATTCTTCCCTTTAACTTCCAGCTGAGTCTCCATCTGGAGCGCGGAACCCACCACGCTTACTAATTATGCCTGGGCTGCTAAGACCCACTCGAGAAGGTGTCTAGGGTGAGGCACATTTCGCTATTCGAGAGGGCGCCTGCGGCCTACGTAAGTGGTGCAAACTTCTTGTCTTGAAGTTTGATTGGTCTTCCGCGTAAACCAAGCTACTCAGTCTCTTTTATCCACCGAATTTTCCTACTGAGCTCTCCTCATACTATTATTCTTGACATCTCTGATTAGCATATAAATAGTCGCCTAGGCCATCTCTCCTTCGAATACCCTGGATCAGTTGGGGCTGGTCCCCGGCAGGTGGCGACCGAACAGGGACCTCAGGAGGCAATACTCAAAGAACTGAGCAGACACGAACCACGCAATCAGCAGGCAATAAGCATGGAGCTCAGCAGTGACGAATCATGCTGCTCAACTGGCAATAATCAAGCACGTGACCAGGCAGGAATCACGCAGCTCAGCTGGCAATTGTCAAGCAGATGAGCCGACAGGAATCACGCAGCTCAGCAGGCCCTGATCACGTGACTCTGCAGGCACTGATCACGTGGCTGATCAAGTCCAGATCACGTGACTGAGCATGCACTGATCACGTGGCTATCATGCACTGATGACGTGACTGCGCATGCACTGATGACGTGGCTGATCGGGCACTGATCACATGGCTCATCATGCACTGATCACGTGTTTATCAGGCAATGATCAGTGACTGACAGGCGCTGATCATGGGACTGTGCACGCACTGATCACGTGGCTATCATGCACTGATCACGTGACTGCGCATGCACTGATGACGTGGCTGTTCGGGCACTGATCACGTGTTTATCAGGCAGTGATCAGTGACTGACAGGCGCCGATCAGGGGACTGTGCACGCACTGATCAGGTGGCTGATCAGGAACTGACCACCTGACTGCGCATGCAGTGATCACGTGTCTGGTCGTTCACTGATCACGTGTTTATCATACGGTGATCACGTGACTGAGAGGTGCTGATCACGTGACTGTGCCGTCAGTGATCACGTGGCTGAGCAGGCACTGATATCGTGACTGAGCATGCACTGATCATGTGCCGGGAGCCGGGGAGGCATTCCACTCTGGACAAAGGTCATGAGGAAGGAGGCTCGGCATACGCAAATGCGGGATCGAGCCTCAGGAGTCCACCCGGATATTCTCGAGCATCTCCCCCCAAAAAACCAGAGTCTGCCTACTGTATTGCTTTGTGCTCTCACCTCTGATTTCACTGGGGGCTGTCCCCCACCACCATCTCGCTCTCTCTGTCAAAGAGTTAACTTACAGCTCCAATTCATAAAGTTCCTTGTCATTCTTCCCTTTAACTTCCAGCTGAGTCTCCATCTGGAGCGCGGAACCCACCACGCATACTAATTATGCCTGGGCTGCTAAGACCCACTCGAGAAGGTGTCTAGGGTGAGGCACCTTTCGCTATTCGAGAGGGCGCCTGCGGCCTACGTAAGTGGTGCAAACTTCTTGTCTTGAAGTTTGATTGGTCTTCCGCGTAAACCAAGCTACTCAGTCTCTTTTCTCCACCGAATTTTCCTACTGAGCTCTCCTCATAGTATTATTCTTGACATCTCTGATTAGCACATAAATAGTCGCCTAGGCCATCTTTCCTTCGAATACCCTGGATCAGTTGGGGCTGGTCCCCGGCAGGTGGCGACCGAACAGGGACCTCAGGAGGCGATACTCAAAGAGCTGAGCAGACACGAACCATGCAATCAGCAGACAATAAGCATGGAGCTCAGCAGTGACGAATCATGCTGCTCAACTGGCAACAATCAAGCACGTGACCAGGCAGGAATCACGCAGCTCAGCTGGCAATTATCAAGCACGTGACCCGGCAGGAATCACGCAGCTCAGCTGGCAACTGTCATGCAGATGAGCCGGCAGGAATCACGCAGCTCAGCAGGCCCTGATCACGTAACTCTGCAGGCACTGATCACGTGGCTGATCAAGTCCAGATCACGTGACTGAGCATGCACTGATCACGTGGCTATCATGCACTGATGACGTGACTGCGCATGCACTGATGACGTGGCTGATCGGGCACTGATCACATGGCTCATCATGCACTGATCACGTGTTTATCAGGCAATGATCAGTGACTGACAGGCGCTGATCATGGGACTGTGCACGCACTGATCACGTGGCTATCATGCACTGATCACGTGACTGCGCATGCACTGATGACGTGGCTGTTCGGGCACTGATCACGTGTTTATCAGGCAGTGATCAGTGACTGACAGGCGCTGATCAGGGGACTGTGCCCACACTGATCAGGTGGCTGATCAGGAACTGACCACCTGACCGCGCATGCAGTGATCACGTGGCTGGTCGTTCACTGATCACGTGTTTATCATACGGTGATCACGTGACTGAGAGGCGCTGATCACGTGACTGTGCCGTCAGTGATCACGTGGCTGAGCAGGCACTGATATCGTGACTGCGCATGCACTGATCATGTGCCGGGAGCCAGGGAGGCATTCCACTCTGGACAAAGGTCATGAGGAAGGAGGCTCGGCATACGCAAATGCGGGATCGAGCCTCAGGTGTCCACCCGGATATTCTCGAGCATCTCCCCCCCCAAAAAATCCAGAGTCTGCCTACTGTATTGCTTTGTGCTCTCACCTCTGATTTCACTGGGGGCTGTCCCCCACCACCATCTCGCTCTCTCTGTCAAAGAGTTAACTTACAGCTCCAATTCATAAAGTTCCTTGTCATTCTTCCCTTTAACTTCCAGCTGAGTCTCCATCTGGAGCGCGGAACCCACCACGCTTACTAATTATGCCTGGGCTACTAAGACCCACTCGAGAAGGTGTCTAGGGTGAGGCACCTTTCGCTATTCGAGAGGGTGCCTGCGGCCTACGTAAGTGGTGCAAACTTCTTGTCTTGAAGTTTGATTGGTCTTCCGCGTAAACCAAGCTACTCAGTCTCTTTCTCCACCGAATTTTCCTACTGAGCTCTCCTCATACTATCATTCTTGACATCTTTGATTAGCACATAAATAGTCGCCTAGGCCATCTCTCCTTCGAATACCCTGGATCTGTTGGGGCTGGTCCCCGGCAGGTGGCGACCGAACAGGGACCTCAGGAGGCAATACTCAAAGAGCTGAGCAGACACGAACCACGCAATCAGCAAGCAATAAGCATGGAGCTCAGCAGTGACGAATCATGCTGCTCAACTGGCAATAATCAAGCATGTGACCAGGCAGGAATCACGCAGCTCAGCTGGCAATTGTCAAGCAGATGAGCCGGCAGGAATCACGCAGCTCAGCAGGCCCTGATCACGTGACTCTGCAGGCACTGATCACGTGGCTGATCAAGTCCAGATCACGTGACTGAGCATGCACTGATCACGTGGCTATCATGCACTGATGACGTGACTGTGCATGCACTGATGACGTGGATGATCAGGCACTGATCACATGGCTCATCATGCACTGATCACGTGTTTATCAGGCAATGATCAGTGACTGAAAGGCGCTGATCATGGGAATGTGCACGAACTGATCACGTGGCTATCATGCACTGATCACGTGACTGCGCATGCACTGATGACGTGGCTGTTCGGGAACTGATCACGTGTTTATCAGGCAGTGATCAGTGACTGACAGGCGCTGATCAGGGGACTGTGCACGCACTGATCAGGTGGCTGATCAGGAACTAACCACCTGACCGCGCATGCAGTGATCACGTGGCTGGTCGTTCACTGATCACGTGTTTATCACGGTGATCACGTGACTGAGAGGCGCTGATCACGTGACTGTGCCGTCAGTGATCACGTGGCTGAGCAGGCACTGATATCGTGACTGAGCATGCACTGATCATGTGCCGGGAGACGGGGAGGCATTCCACTCTGGACAAAGGTCATGAGGAAGGAGGCTCGGCATACGCAAATGCGGGATCGAGCCTCAGGAGTCCACCCGGATATTCTCGAGCATCTCCCCCCAAAAAAACCAGAGTCTGCCTACTGTATTGCTTTGTGCTCTCACCTCTGATTTCACTGGGGGCTGTCCCCCACCACCATCTCGCTCTCTCTGTCAAAGAGTTAACTTACAGCTCCAATTCATAAAGTTCCTTGTCATTCTTCCCTTTAACTTCCAGCTGGGTCTCCGTCTGGAGCGCGGAACCCACCACGCTTACTAATTATGCCTGGGCTGCTAAGACCCACTCGAGAAGGTGTCTAGGGTGAGGCACCTTTCGCTATTCGAGAGGGCGCCTGCGGCCTACGTAAGTGGTGCAAACTTCTTGTCTTGAAGTTTGATTGGTCTTCCGCGTAAACCAAGCTACTCAGTCTCTTTTCTCCACCGAATTTTCCTACTGAGCTCTCCTCAGACTATTATTCTTGACATCTCTGATTAGCATATAAATAGTCGCCTAGGCCATCTCTCCTTCGAATACCCTGGATCAGTTGGGGTTGGTCCCCGGCAGGTGGCGACCGAACAGGGACCTCAGGAGGCAATACTCAAAGAGCTGAGCAGACACGAACCACGCAATCAGCAGGCAATAAGCATGGAGCTCAGCAGTGACAAATCATGCTGCTCACCTGGCAATAATCAAGCACGTGAACAGGCAGGAATCACGCAGCTCAGCTGGCAATTGTCAAGCAGATGAGCAGGCAGGAATCACGCAGCTCAGCAGGCCCTGATCACGTGACTCTGCAGGCACTGATCACGAGGCTGATCAAGTCTAGATCACGTGACTGAGCATGCACTGATCACGTGGCTATCATGCACTGATGACGTGACTGCGCATGCACTGATGACGTGGCTGATCGGGCACTGATCACATGGCTCATCATGCACTGATCACGTGTTTATCAGGCAATGATCAGTGACTGACAGGCGCTGATCATGGGACTGTGCATGCACTGATCACGTGGCTATCATGCACTGATCACGTGACTGCGCATGCACTCATGACGTGGCTGTTCGGGCACTGATCACGTGTTTATCAGGCAGTGATCAGTGACTGACAGGCGCTGATCAGGGGACTGTGCACGCACTGATCAGGTGGCTGATCAGGAACTGACCACCTGACTGTGCATGCAGTGATCACGTGGCTGGTCGATCACTGATCACGTGTTTATCATACGGTGATCACGTGACTGAGAGGCGCTGATCACGTGACTGTGCCGTCAGTGATCACGTGGCTGAGCAGGCACTGATATCGTGACTGAGCATGCACTGATCATGTGCCGGGAGCCGGGGAGGCATTCCACTCTAGACAAAGGTCATGAGGAAGGAGGCTCGGCATACGCAAATGCGGGATCGAGCCTCAGGAGTCCACCCGGATATCCTCGAGCATCTGCCCCCAAAAAAAACAGAGTCTGCCTATTGTATTGCTTTGTGCTCTCACCTCTGATGTCACTGGGGGCTGTCCCCCACCACCATCTCGCTCTCTCTGTCAAAGAGTTAACTTACAGCTCCAATTCATAAAGTTCCTTGTCATTCTTCCCTTTAACTTCCAGCTGGGTCTCCGTCTGGAGCGCGGAACCCACCACGCTTACTAATTATGCCTGGGCTGCTAAGACCCACTCGAGAAGGTGTCTAGGGTGAGGCACCTTTCGCTATTCGAGAGGGCGCCTGCGGCCTACGTAAGTGGTGCAAACTTCTGGTCTTGAAGTTTGATTGGTCTTCCGCGTAAACCAAGCTACTCAGTCTCTTTTCTCCACCGAATTTTCCTACTGAGCTCTCCTCATACTATTATTCTTGACATCTCTGATTAGCATATAAATAGTCGCCTAGGCCATCTCTCCTTCGAATACCCTGGATCAGTTGGGGCTGGTCCCCGGCAGGTGGCGACCGAACAGGGACCTCAGGAGGCAATACTCAAAGAGCTGAGCAGACATGAACCACGCAATCAGCAGGCAATAAGCATGGAGCTCAGCAGTGACGAATCATGCTGCTCACCTGGCAATAATCAAGCACGTGACAGGCAGGAATCACGCAGCTCAGCTGGCAATTGTCACGCAGATGAGCCGGCAGGAGTCACGCAGCTCAGCAGGCCCTGATCACGTGACTCTGCAGGCACTGATCACGTGGCTGATCAAGTCCAGATCACGTGACTGAGCATGCACTGATCACGTGGCTATCATGCACTGATGACGTGACTGCGCATGCACTGATGACGTGGCTGATCGGGCACTGATCACATGGCTCATCATGCACTGATCACGTGTTTATCAGGCAATGATCAGTGACTGACAGGCGCTGATCATGGGACTGTGCACGCACTGATAACGTGCCTATCATGCACTGATGACGTGACTGCGCATGCACTGATGATGTGGCTGATCGGGCACTGATCACATGGCTCATCATGCACTGATCACGTGTTTATCAGGCAATGATCAGTGACTGACAGGCGCTGATCATGGGAATATGCACGAACTGATGACGTGGCTATCATGCACTGATCACGTGACTGCGCATGCACTGATGACGTGGCTGTTCGGGAACTGATCACGTGTTTATCAGGCCGTGATCAGTGACTGACAGGTGCTGATCAGGGGACTGTGCACGCACTGATCAGGTGGCTGATCAGGAACTAACCACCTGACCGCGCATGCTGTGATCACGTGGCTGGTCGTTCACTGATCACGTGTTTATCATACGGTGATCACGTGACTGAGACGCGCTGATCACGTGACTGTGCCGTCAGTGATCACGTGGCTGAGCAGACACTGATATCATGACTGAGCATGCACTGATCATGTGCCGGGAGCCGGGGAGGCATTCCACTCTGGACAAAGGTCATGAGGAAGGAGGCTCGGCATACGCAAATGCGGGATCGAGCCTCAGGAGTCCACACGGATATTCTCGAGCATCTCCCCCCAAAAAAAACCGGATAAGTGCATGATAAGTCACGTGACCAGTACATGGTAGCTACGTGATCATTGCCTGATCAGCCACGTGAGCAGTGCATGATAGCCACGTGATCAGTGCATGATCATCCATTTGATCAGTGCCTGATCAGTCACGTGATCAGTGCATGATCAGTCACGTGACCAGTAGATAGTAGCTAGGTTATCATTGCATGATCAGCCACATGAGCCGTGCATGATAGCCACGAGATCATTGCATGATCAGTCACGTGTTCAGTGCATGATCACTCACGTTAACAGTGCATGATAAGTCACCTGATCAGTGCATGATCAATTACGTGATCAGTGCATGATCACTCACGTGACCAGTACATGGTAGCTACGAGATCATTGCATGAACAGCCGCATGAGCAGTGCATGATAGCCACGTGACCAGTGCATGATCAATCACGTGATCAGTACATGATCAGTCACGTGATCAGTGCATGATCAATTACGTTACCATTGCATGATCAGTCACGTGACCGTACATGTAAGCAACGTGATCATTGCAGGATCAGCCACGTGAGCTCTGCATGATAGACACGTGATCAGTGCATGATCAGCTACGTGAGCAGTGTATGATCAGCCACGTGATCAGTGCATGATCAGACACGTGAACAGTGCATGATCAGACACGTGAACAGTGTATGATCAGCCACGTGATGAGTGCATGATACCTACGTCATCAGTTCATGATTAGTCACGTGATCTGTGCATGACAGGCTCGTAAACAGTGCATGATATCCACGTGATCAGTGAATTATAGCCCCGTGATCAGTTCATCATTAGTCACGTGATCTGTGCATGACTAGGAACTTGAACAGTGTATGATCAGCCACGTGATCAGTGCATTATAGCCACGTGATAAGTTCATGATTAGTCACGTGATCTGTGCATGACCAGGCACGTGAAAAGTGCATGATCAGCCACGTACTCTGGGCATTATAGCCACGTGATCAGTGCATGATCAGTCACGTGATCAGTGCGTGAACAGTCACGTGATCAGTGCATGATGAGCCACGTGATCAGTGCATGGATCAATTACGTGATCAGTGCATGATCAGTCAGGTGACCAGTACATGGTAGCTACGTGATCATTGCATGATCAGCCACGTGATGAGTGCATGATAGCCACGTGATCAGTGCATGATCAGTCACGTGATCAGTGCATGACCAGGCACGTGATCAGTGTATGTCCAGCCAAGTGATCTGTGCATGATAGCCACGTGATCAGTGCATGATCAGTCACGTGATCAGTGCATGATCAGTCACGTAATCAGTGTATGATCAGCCACGTGATCAGTGCATGATCAGCCTACATGATCAGTGCATGATCAATTACGTGATCAGTGCATGATCAGTCACGTAACCAGTACATGGTAGCTACCTGATCATTGCCAGATCAGCGACGTGAGCAGTGCATGATAGCCACATGATCAGTGCATTATCAGTCACGTGATCAGTGCATGGTCAGTCACGTGATCAGTGCATGATCTTCCACGTGATCAGTGCATGTGGAGTCATGTAGTCAATGCATAATAGCGCCATGATCAGTGCACGATCAGTCCCGTGATGAGTGTATGATCAGCCAAGTGATCAGTACAAGATAGCTACGTGATTAGTGCATGATCAGTCACATGATCAGTGCATGATCAGTCACGTGATAGGTGTGTGATCAGCCATGTGAACAGTGCATGCTCAGTCACGTGATCAGGGCCTGCTGAGCTGCGTGATTACTGTCTGCTCATCTCCTTGACAATTGCCACCTGTGCTGCGTAATTCCTGCCTGCTCATCTATTTGATTATTGCCAGCTGAGCAGCATGATTTCTCAGAGTTGAGTTCCATGATTATAGCCTGCTGACTGATTCCTGCCTACTCAGCTCTATGTTCATTGCCTCCAGAGGCACATGATCAGTGTGTGACACCAAACATGATCAGCACATAATCAGTCACATGATCAATGCATGATAAGCCAGGTGATCAGTGCATGATCAGTTATGTGATCAGTGCATGATCAGTCATGTGACCAGTACATGGTAGCTGCGTGATCATTGCATGATCAGCCACGTGAACAGTGCATGATAGCCACGTGATGAGTGCATGATCAGTCACGTGATCTGTGCATGATCAGTCACGTGATCTGTGCATGATCAGTCACGTGATCAGTGCATGATCAATTACCTGATCAGTGAATGATCAGTCACGTGACCAGTGCATGGTAGCTACGTGATCATTGCATGATCAGCCACGTGATCAGTGCATGATAGCCACGTGATCAGTGCATGATAGCCACGTGATCAGTGCATGATCAGTCACGTGATCAGTGCATGATCAGCCACGTGATCAGTGCATGATAGCGACGTGATCAGTGCATGATAGTCACGTGATCAGTACATGGTAGCCACGTGATCATTGCATGATCAGCCACGTGAACAGTGCATGATAGCCACGTGATCAGTGCATGATCAGCCACGTGATCAGTGCATGATCAATTCACGTGATCAGTGCATGATCAGTCACGTGATCAGTACATGGTAGCCACGTGATCAGTGCATGATCAGCCACGTGATCAGTGCATGATAGCCACGTGATCAGTGCATGATCAGTCACGTGATCAGTGCATGATCAGCCACGTGATCAGTGCATGATAGCCACGTGATCAGTGCATGATCAGCCACGTGATCAGTGCATGATAGTCACGTGATCAGTGCACGATCAGCCACGTGATCGTGCGTGATCAGCCACGTGATCAGTGCATGATGAGTCACGTGATCAGTGCATGATCAGTTACGTGATCAGTGCATGATCAGTCACGTGACCAGTACATGGTAGCTACGTGATCATTGCATGATCAGCCACGTGAGCAGTGCATGATAGCCACGTGATCTGTGCATGATCAGTTACGTGATCAGTGTATGATCAGCCACATGATCAGTGCATGAGTGCCACGTGATCAGTGCATGATCAGTCACGTGACAGGTGTGTGATCAGCCACGTGAACAGTGCATGTTCAGCCACGTGATCAGTGCATGATAGCCACGTGATCAGTGCATGATCAGTTACGTGATCAGTGCATGATCAGCCACGTGAGCAGTGCATGGTCAGACACGTGATCAGTGTATGATCAGCCACGTGATCAGTGCATGATAGCCACGTGATCAGTGCATGATCAGTCACGTGATCAGTGCATGATCAGTCACGTGATCAGTGCATGATCAGCCACGTGATCAGTGCATGATCAGCCACGTGATCAGTGCATGATCAATTACGTGATCAGTGCATGATCAGTCACGTGACCAGTACATGATAAGCCACGTGATCATTGCATGATCAGCCACGTGATCAGTGCATGATCAGCCACGTGATCAGTGCATGATCAGCTACGTGATCAGTGCATGATCAGCCACGTGATCAGTGCATGATCAGCCACGTGATCAGTGCATGATCAGCCACGTGATCAGTGCATGATCAGCCACGTGATCAGTGCATGATGAGCCACGTGATCAGTGCATGATCAGCCACGTGATCAGTGCATGATCAGTCACGTGATCAGTGCATGATAGCTACGTGATCAGTGCATGATCAGTCACGTGATCAGTGCATGATAGCCACGTGATCAGTGCATGATCAGTCACGTGATCAGTGCATGATCAGTCACGTGATCAGTGCATGATCAGCCACGTGATCAGTGCATGATCAGTCACGTGATCAGTACATGATAGCTGCGTGATCAGTGCATGATCAGCCACGTGAACAGTGCATGATAGCCACGTGATCAGTGCATGATCAGCCACGTGATCAGTGCATGATCAGTCACGTGATCAGTGCATGATCAGTCACGTGACCAGTACATGGTAGCTACGTGATCATTGCATGATCAGCCACGTGATCAGTGCATGATAGCCACGTGATCAGTGCATGATCAGTCACGTGATGTGTGTGATCAGCCACGTGATCAGTGCATGATAGCCACGTGATCAGTGCATGATCAGTCACGTGATCAGTGCATGGTAGCCACGTGATCAGTGCATGATCAGTCACGTGATACGTGTATGATCAGCCACGTGATCAGTGCATGATCAGCCACGTGATCAGTGCATGATCAATTACGTGATCAGTGCATGATCAGTCACGTGACCAGTACATGGTTGCTACGTGATCAGTGCATGATCAGCCACGTGATCAGTGCATGATAGCCACGTGATCAGTGCATGATCAGTTACGTGATCAGTGCATGATCAGTCACGTGATCAGTGCATGATGCCACGTGATCAGTGCATGATCAGTCACGTGATCAGTGCGTGGTAGCCACGTGATCAGTGCATGATCAGCCACGTGATCAGTGCATGATAGCCACGTGATCAGTGCATGATCAGTTACGTGATCAGTGCATGATCAGCCACGTGATCAGTGCATGGTCAGCCACGTGATCAGTGCATGATCAGTCACGTGATCAGTGCATGATCAGCCACGTGATCAGTGCATGATCAGCCACGTGATCAGTGCATGATCAGTCACGTGATCAGTGCATGATCAGCCACGTGATCAGTGCATGATCAGCCACGTGATCAGTGCATGACAGCTACGTGATCAGTGCATGATCAATCACGTGATCAGTGCATGATAGCCACGTGATCAGTGCATGATCAGTCACGTGATAGGTGTGTGATCAGCCACGTGAACAGTGCATGCTCAGTCACGTGATCTGGGCCTGCTGAGCTGCGTGATTACCGTCTGCTCATCTGCTTGACAATTGCCAGCTGAGCTGCACGATTCCTGCCTGTCATCTGCTTGACAATTGCCACCTGTGCTGCGTAATTCCTGCCTGCTCATCTACTTGATTATTGCCAGCTGAGCAGCATGATTTCTCAGAGCTGAGTTCCTTGATTATTGGCTGACTGTTTGATTCGTGCCTACTCAGCTCTTTGTTCATTGCCTCCAGAGGCACATGATCAGTGTATGATACCAAACATGATCAGCACATGATCAATCACATAATCAGTGCATGATAAGCCAGGTTATCAGTGCATGATCAATTACGTGATCAGTGCATGATCAGCCACGTGATCAGTGCATGATCAGTCACGTGATCAGTACATGATAGCTACGTGATCATTGCATGATCAGCCACGTGATCAGTGCATGATCAGTCACGTGATCAGTGCATGATCAGCCACGTGATCAGTGCATGATCAGTCACGTGACCAGTACCTGGTAGCTACGTGATCATTGCATGATCAGCCACGTGATCAGTGCATGATATCAGTGCATGATCAGCCACGTGAGCAGTGCATGATAGCCACGTGATCAGTGCATGATCAGTCACATGATACGTGTGTGATCAGCCACGTGATCAGTGCATGATATCCACGTGATCAGTGCATGATAGTCACGTGATCACTGCATGATTAGTCATGTGATCAGTGCATGATCAGTCACGTGATCCGTGTGTGATCAGCCACGTGATCAGTGCGTGATGAGCCACGTGATCAGTGCATGATCAGTTACGTGATCAGTGCATGATCAGTCACGTGACCAGTGCATGATAGCTACGTGATCGGTGCATGATCAGCCACGTGAGCAGTGCATGATAGCCACGTGATCAGTGCATTATCAGTCACGTGATCAGTACATGATCAGTCACGTAAACAGTGCATGATCATTTACGTGATCTGTGCATGATCAGTCACGTGACCAGTATATAGTAGCTACGTGATCATTCCATGACGAGCCACGTGAGGAGTGCATGATAGCCACGTGATGTGTGCATGATCAGTTACGTGAGCAGAGTATGATCAGCCACGTGATCAGTGCATGAGTGCCACGTGATCAGTGCATGATATGTCACGTGACAGGTGTGTGATCAGCCACGTGAACAGTGCATGTTCAGCCACGTGATCAGTGCATGATAGCCACGTGATCAGTGCATGATCAGATACGTGAACAGTGTATGATCAGCCACGTGATCAGTGCATGATAGCCACGTGATCAGTGCATGATCAGTCACGTGAACAGTGTATGATCAGCCACGTGAACAGTGCATGCTCAGTCACGTGATCAGGGCCTGCTGAGCTGCGTGATTACTGTCTGCTCATCTGCTTGACAATTGCCAGCTGAGCTGCACGATTCCTGCCTGTCATCTGCTTGACAATTGCCAGCTGTGCTGCGTAATTCCTGCCTGCTCAGCTGCTTGATTATTGCCAGCTGAGCAGCATGATTCCTCACAGCTGAGTTCCATGATTATTGCCTGCTGACTGTATGATTCGTGCCTATTCAGCTCTTTGTTTATTGCCTCCAGAGGCACATGATCAGTGTATGATAGCAAACATGATCAGCGCGTGATCAGTCACATGATCAGCGCCATTAAGTCACGTGATCACTACATGATAGGCATGTGATCAGTCCATGCTCAGTCACGGTATCAGTGCATGATCAGCCACGTGATCAGTGCATGATCTGTCACGTGATTAGTGTATGATCATCCACGTTATCAGTGCATGAGCAGTCATGTGATCAGTGCATGATATAGACGTGATCAGTGCATGATCAGTCACGTGATCAGTGCATGATAGCCACGTGATCAGTGCATGATCAGTCACCTGATGGGTGTATGATCATTCATGTGACCTGTACATGGTAGCTACATGATCATTGCATGATCAGCCACGTGAGTAGTGCACGATAGCCACGTGATCAGTGCATGATCAGTCACGTGATCAGTGCATGATCAGTCATGTGACCAGTACATGGTAGCTGCGTGAATATCGCATGATCAGCCACGTGATCAGTGCAAGATAGCCACGTGATCAGTGCATGATCAGTCACGTGATCAGTGCATGATCAGCCACGTGATCAGTGCATGACCAGGCACGTTATCAGTGTATGTCCAGCCAAGTGATCAGTGCATGATAGCCACGTGATCAGTGCATGATAAGTCACGTGATCAGTGTATGATCAGCCACGTGATCAGTGCATGATCAGCCACATTATCAGTGCATGATCAATTACGTGATCAGTGCATGATCAGTCACGTAACCAGTACATGGTAGCTACGTGATCATTGCCAGATCAGCGACGTGAGCAGTGCATGATAGCCACATGATCAGTGCATGGTCAGTCACGTGATCAGTGCATGACCAGGCACGTTATCAGTGTATGTCCAGCCAACTGATCAGTGCATGATAGCCACGTGATCAGTGCATGATCAGTCACGTGATCAGTGCATGATAAGTCACGTGATCAATGTATGATCAGCCACGTGATCAGTGCATGATCAGCCACATTATCAGTGCATGATCAATTACGTGATCAGTGTATGATCAGTCACGTAACCAGTACATGGTAGCTACGTGATCATTGCCAGATCAGCGACGTGAGCAGTGCATGATAGCCACATGATCAGTGCATGGTCAGTCACGTGATCAGTGCATGATCTTCCACGTGATCAGTGCATGTGGAGTCATGTAGTCAATGCATAATAGCGCCATGATCAGTGCACGATCAGTCCCGTGATGAGTGTATGATCAGCCACGTGATCAGTACAAGATAGCTACTTGATTAGTGCATGATCAGTCACATGATCAGTGCATGATCAGTCACGTGATCAGTGTGATCAGCCATGTGAACAGTGCATGCTCAGTCACGTGATCAGGGCCTGCTGAGCTGCGTGATTACTGTCTGCTCATCTCCTTGACAATTGCCACCTGTGCTGCGTAATTCCTGCCTGCTCATCTATTTGATTATTGCCAGCTGAGCAGCATGATTCCTCAGAGTTGAGTTCCATGATTATAGCCTGCTGACTGATTCCTGCCTACTCAGCTCTATGTTCATTGCCTCCAGAGGCACATGATCAGTGTGTGACACCAAACATGATCAGTGCATAATCAGTCACATGATCAATGCATGATAAGCGAGGTGATCAGTGCATGATCAATTATGTGATCAGTGCATGATCAGTCATGTGACCAGTACATGGTAGCTGCGTGATCATTGCATGATCAGCCACGTGAGCAGTGCATGATAGCCACGTGATGAGTGCATGATCAGTCACGTGATCTGTGCATGATCAGTCACGTGATCTGTGCATGATCAGTCACGTGATGAGTGCATGATCAATTACCTGATCAGTGAATGATCAGTCACGTGACCAGTGCATGGTAGCTACGTGATCATTGCATGATCAGCCACGTGATCATTGCATGATAGCCATGTGATCAGTGCATGATATCCACGTGATCAATGCAGGATAGCGACGTGATCACTTCATGATTATTCACGTGATCTGTACATGATCAGTCACGTGATCAGTGCATGATCAGTCATGTGATCAGTGTATGACCAGCCAAGTGATCAGTGCATGATAGCCACGTGATCAGCGCATGATCAGTCACGTGATCAGTGCATGATCAGTCACGTGATCAGTGTATGATCAGCCACGTGATCAGTGCATGATCAGCCAAATGATAAGTGCATGATCAATTACGTGATCAGTGCATGATCAGCCACGTGATCAGTGCATGATCAGTCACGTGATCAGTACATGATCAGTCACGTGAACAGTGCATAATCATTTACGTGATCTGTGCATGATCAGTCACGTGACCAGTATATGGTAGCTATGTTATCATTCCATGACGAGCCACGTGAGCAGTGCATGATAGCCACGTGATATGTGCATGATGAGTTACGTGAGCAGAGTATGATCAGCCACGTGATCAGTGCATGAGTGCCACGTGATCAGTGCATGATATGTCACGTGACAGGTGTGTGATCAGCCACGTGAACAGTGCATGTTCAGCCACGTGATCACTGCATGATAGCCACGTGATCAGTGCATGATCAGTTACATGAACAGTGTATGATCAGCCACGTGATCAGTGCATGGACACGTGGACAGTGTATGATCAGCCATGTGATCAGTGCATGATATCCAAGTGATCAGTGCATGATCATCACGTGATCAGTGTATGATCAGCCACGTGAACAGTGCATGCTCAGTCACGTGATCAGGGCCTGCTGAGCTGCGTGATTACTGTCTGCTCATCTGCTTGACAATTGCCAGCTGTGCTGTGTAATTTCTGCCTGCTCAGCTGCTTGATTATTGCCAGCTGAGCAGCATGATTCCTCACACCTGAGTTCCATGATTATTGCCTGCTGACTGTTTGATTTGTGCCTACTCAGCTCTTTGTTTATTGCCTCCAGAGGCACATGATCAGTGTATGATAGCAAACATGATCAGTGCATGATCAGTCACATGATCAGAGCCATTAAGTCACGTGATCACTACATGATAGTCATGTGATCAGTCCATGCTCAGTCACGGTATCAGTGCATGATCAGCCACGTGATCAGTGCATGATCAGCCAGGTGATCAGTTCATGATAGCTATGTGATCAGTTCATGATTTGTCACGTGATCTGTGCATGACCAGGCAGGTGATCAGTGTATGATCAGCCACGTGATCAGTGCATGATAGCCACGTGATCAGTGCATGATCCGTCACCTGATGGGTGTATGATCAGTCACGTGACCGGTACATGGTAGCTACATGATTACTGCATGATCAGCCACGTGAGTAGTGCATGATAGCCACGTGATCAGTGCATGATCAGTCACGTCAGTGCATGATCAGTCATGTAATCTGTACATGACCAGGCACGTGATCAGTGCATGACCAGCCACGTGATCAGTGCATGATAGCCACGTGATCAGTGCATTATCAGTCACGTGATCAGTACATGATCAGTCACGTGAACAGTGCATGATCATTTACATGATCTGTGCATGATCAGTCACGTGACCAGTATATTGTAGCTATGTGATCATTCCATGACGAGCCACGTGAGCAGTGCATGATAGCCACGTGATCAGTGCATGATCAGCCACGTGATCAGTGCATAATCAGTCACGTGATCAGTGCATGGTCAGTCATGTGATCAGTGCATGATATAGACGTGATCAGTGCATGATCAGTCACGTGATCAGTGCATGATAGCCACGTGATCAGTGCATGATCAGTCACCTGATGAGTGTATGATCATTCACGTGACCTGTACATGGTGGCTACGTGATCATTGCATGATCAGCCACGTGAGTAGTGCATGATAGCCACGTGATCAGTGCAGTATCAGTCACGTGTTCAGTGCATGATCAGTCATGTAATCTGTGCACGATCAGTCCCGTGATCAGTGTATGATCAGCCACGTGATCAGTGCATGATAGCCACGTGATCAGTGCATGATCAGTCACGTGATCAGTGCATGATCAGTCACGTGAACAGTGCATGATCATTTACGTGATCTGTGCATGATCAGTCACGTGACCAGTATATTGTAGCTATGTGATCATTCCATGACGAGCCACGTGAGCAGTGCATGATAGCCACGTGTTGTGTGCATAATGAGTTACATGAGCAGAGTATGATCAGCCACGTGATCAGTGCATGAGTGCCACGTGATCAATGCATGATATGTCATGTGACAGGTATGTGATCAGCCACGTGAACAGTGCATGTTCATCCACGTGATCAGTCCATGATAGCCACGTGATCAGTGCATGATCAGTTACGTGAGCAGTGTATGATCAGCCACGTGATCAGTGCATGGTCAGACACGTGAACAGTGTGTGATCAGCCATGTGATCAGTGCATGATATCCAAGTGATCAGTGCATGATCATCACGTGATCAGTGTATGATCAGCCACGTGAACAGTGCATGCTCAGTCACGTGATCAGGGCCTGCTGAGCTGCGTGATTACTGTCTGCTCATCTGCTTGACAATTGCCAGCTGAGCTGCAAGATTCCTGCCTGTCATCTGCTTGACAATTGCCAGCTGTGCTTCATAATTCCTGCCTGCTCAGCTGCTTGATTATTGCCAGCTGAGCAGCATGATTCCTCACAACTGATTTCCATGATTATTGCCTGCTGACTGTTTGATTCGTGCCTACTCAGCTCTTTGTTTATTGCCTCCAGAGGCACATGATCAGTGTATGATAGCAAACATGATCAGTGCATGATCAGTCACATGATCAGAGCCAGTAAGTCACGTGATCACTACATGATAGTCATGTGATCAGTCCATGCTCAGTCACGGTATCAGTGCATGATCAGCCACGTGATCAGTGCATGATCAGCCAGGTGATCAGTTCATGATAGCCATGTGATCAGTTCATGATTTGTCACGTGATCTGTGCATGACCAGGCAGGTGATCAGTGCATGATCAGCCACGTGATCAGTGCATGATAGCCACGTGATCAGTGCATGATCAGTCACGTGAACAGTGTATGATCAGCCACGTGATCAGTGCATGATAGCCACGTGATCAGTGCATTATCAGTTACGTGAGCAGTGTATGATCATCCACGTGAACAGTGCATGCTCAGTCACGTGATCTGGGCCTGCTGAGCTGCATGATTACTGTCTGCTCATCTGCTTGACAATTGCCAGCTGAGCTGCACGATTCCTGCCTGTCATCTGCTTGACAATTGTCAGCTGTGCTGCGTAATTCCTGCCTGCTCAGCTGCTTGATTATTGCCAGCTGAGCAGCATGATTCCTCACACCTGAGTTCCATGATTATTACCTGCTGACTGTTTGATTCGTGCCTACTCAGCTCTTTGTTTATTGCCTCCAGAGGCACATGATCAGTGTATGATAGCAAACATGATCAGCGCATGATCAGTCACATGATCAGCACCATTATTTCACGTGATCACTACATGATAGTCATGTGATCAGTCCATGCTCAGTCACGGTATCAGTGCATGATCAGCCACGTGGTCAGTGCATGATCAGCCAGGTGATCAGTTCATGATAGCTATGTGATCAGTTCATGATTTGTCACGTGATCAGTGCATGATCAGGCAGGTGATCAGTGTATGATCAGCCACGTGAACAGTGCATGATAGCCACGTGATCAGTGCATGATCCGTCACCTGATGGGTGTATGATCAGTCACCTGACCGGTACATGGTAGCTACATGATCATTGCATGATCAGCCACGTGAGTAGTGCATGATAGCCACGTGATCAGTGCATGATCAGTCACGTGTTCAGTGCATGTTCAGTCATGTAATCTGTGCATGACCAGGCATGTGATCAGTGTATGACCAGCCAAGTGATCAGTGCATGATAGACACGTGATCAGTGCATGATCAGTCAGGAGATCAGTGCATGATCAGTCAGGTGATCAGTGCATGATCATTTACGTCATCAGTGCATGATCAGTCACGTGACCAGTATATTGTAGCTATGTGACCATTCCATGACGAGCCACGTGAGCAGTGCATGATAGCCACGTGATGTGTGCATAATGAGTTACGTGAGCAGAGTATGATCAGCCACGTGATCAGTGCATGAGTGCCACGTGTACAGTGCATGATATGTCACGTGACAGGTGTGTGATCAGCCACGTGAACAGTGCATGTTCAGCCACGTGATCAGTCCATGATAGCCACGTGATCAGTGCATGATCAGTTACCTGAGCAGTGCATGATCATCCGGGTGATCTGTGCATGGGCAGTCATGTGATCAGTGCATGATATAGACGTGATTAGTGCATGATCAGTCTCGTGATCAGTGTATGATCAACCACGTGATCAGTGCACGATAGCCCGTTAATGAGTGCACGATAGCCAGATGATCAGTGCATTATCAGTCACGTGATCAGTGAATTATCAGTCAAGTAATAAGTGCCTGATAGCCAACTGATCAGTGGATGATCAGCCACGTGATCAGTGCATGATCAATTACGTGATCAGTGCATGATCAGCCACGTGATCAGTGCATGATCAGTCACGTGATCAGTGCATGATCAGCCAAATGATCAGTGCATGATCAATTACGTGATCAATGCATGATCAGCCATGTGATCAGTACATGATCAGTCAAGTGATCAGTGCATGATCATTTACGTGATCTGTGCATGATCAGCCAAATGATAAGTGCATGATCAATTACGTGATCAGTGCATGATCAGCCACGTGATCAGTGCATGATCAGCCACGTGATCAGTGCATGATCAGTCACATGATCAGTACATGATCAGTCACGTGAACAGTGCGTGATCATTTACGTGATCTGTGTATGATCAGCCAAGTAATCAGTGAATGATAGCCACGTGATCAGTGCATGATCAGTCACGTGATCAGTGCATGATCAGTCACGTGATCAGTGTATGATCAGCCACGTTATCAGTGCATGATCAGCCACATGATCAGTGCATGATCAATTACGTGATCAGTGCATGATCAGTCACGTGAGCAGTATATGGTAGCTAGGTGATCATTGCATGATCAGCCACGTGAGCCGTGCATGACAGCCACGAGATCAGTGCATGATCAGTCACGTGATCAGTGCATGATCACTCACGTTAACAGTGCATGATAAGTCACCTGATCAGTGCATGAACAATTACGTGATCAGTGCATGACCAGTCACGTGAACAGTACATGGTAGCTACGTGATCATTGCATGAACAGCCACGTGAGCAGTGCATGATAGCCACGTGATCAGTGCATGATCTGTCGCATGATCAGTGTATGATCATCCGGGTGATCAGTGCATGGGCAGTCATGTGATCAGTGCATGATATAGACGTGATCAGTGCACGTGATCAGTGCACGATAGCCAGGTAATGAGTGCACGATAGCCAGATGATCAGTGCATTATCAGTCACGTGATCAGTGTATGATCAGCCAAGTAATCAGTGCATGATAGCCAACTGATCAGTGGATGATCCGTCACGTGATCAGTGCATGGTCAGTCACGTGATCATTGCATGATCAGCCATGTGATCAGTGCATGATCAATTACATGATCAGTGCATGATCAGTCACGTGATCAGTGCATGATCAGTCACGTGATCAGTGCATGATCAGTCACGTGATCAGTATATGGTAGCTACGTGATCAGTGCATGATAGCCACGTGATCAGTGCATGATCAGTCACGTGATCAGTGCATGATCAGTCACGTGATCAGTGCATGATCAGCCACGTGATCAGTGCATGATCAGCCACGTGATCAGTGCATGATCAATTACGTGATCAGTGCATGATCAGTTACGTGATCAGTGCATGATCAGTCACGTGATCAGTGCATGATCAGCCACGTGATCAGTGCATGATAGCCACGTGACAGTGCATGATAGCCAGTGATCAGTGCATGATCAGTCACGTGATCATGTATGATCAGCCACGTGATCAGTGCATGATAGCCACGTGATCAGTGCATGATCAGTTACGTGATCAGTGCATGATCAGCCACGTGATCAGTGCATGATCAGTCACGTGATCAGTGCATGATCAGTCACGTGATCAGTGCATGATCAGGCACGTGATCAGTGCATGATCAGCCACGTGATCAGTGCATGATAGCCACGTGATCGTTGCATGATCAGCCACGTGAGCAGTGCATGATAGCCACGTGATCAGTGCATGATCAGTCACGTGATCAGTGCATGATCAGTCACGTGAACAGTGCATGATCATTCACGTGATCAGTGCATGATCAGTCACGTGACCAGTATATGGTAGCTACGTGATCATTCCATGACGAGCCACGTGAGCAGTGCATGATAGCCACGTGATGTGTGCATGATCAGTTACGTGAGCAGAGTATGATCAGCCACGTGATCAGTGCATGAGTGCCACGTGATCAGTGCATGATATGTCACGTGACAGGTGTGTGATCAGCCACGTGAACAGTGCATGATCAGCCACGTGATCAGTGCATGATAGCCACGTGATCAGTGCATGATCAGTTACGTGAGCAGTGTATGATCAGCCACGTGATCAGTGCATGGTCAGACACGTGAACAGTGTATGATCAGCCACGTGATCAGTGCATGATATCAAGTGATCAGTGCATGATCATCACGTGATCAGTGTATGATCAGCCACGTGAACAGTGCATGCTCAGTCACGTGATCAGGGCCTGCTGAGCTGCGTGATTACTGTCTGCTCATCTGCTTGACAATTGCCAGCTGAGCTGCACGATTCCTGCCTGTCATCTGCTTGACAATTGCCAGCTGTGCTGCGTAATTCCTGCCTGCTCAGCTGCTTGATTATTGCCAGCTGAGCAGCATGATTCCTCACACTGAGTTCCATGATTATTGCCTGCTGACTGTTTGATTCGTGCCTACTCAGCTCTTTGTTTATTGCCTCCAGAGGCACATGATCAGTGTATGATAGCAAACATGATCAGTGCATGATCAGTCACATGATCAGCGCCATTAAGTCACGTGATCACTACATGATAGTCATGTGATCAGTCCATGCTCAGTCACGGTATCAGTGCATGATCAGCCACGTGATCAGTGCATGATCAGCCACGTGATCAGTTCATGATAGCCATGTGATCAGTTCATGATTTGTCACGTGATCAGTGCATGACCAGGCAGGTGATCAGTGCATGATCAGCCACGTGATCAGTGCATGATAGCCACGTGATCAGTGCATGATCAGTCACGTGATCAGTATGATCAGCCACGTGATCAGTGCATGATAGCCACGTGATCAGTGCATGATCAGTCACGTGATCAGTGCATGATCAGCCACGTGATCAGTGCATGATCAGTCACGTGATCAGTGCATGATGAGCTGCGTGA